>NC_059073.1:59756896-60057330 GCF_020497125.1 Mauremys mutica | reverse complement strand
TCTCAGGCAGTGGTAGTAATGATGCAGCAAAAGAAAGGCCTTTCCAAATTCCAGACTTCAGCCGCTGCAGCCAGTTCAGAGAAATTCCCATCTCACCTCCTCCCTTCTTTATTCCTTCCCTTTAAGTGCATTTACCCTCAGAACTATAAGGGAAAGAAAGGGTAGGGTACAAAGATTTCACACCGTTTGTTAGAGATGGCTTCTAGTCACCATCCTTTAGTTGTGTGCCCATAAATCATAGCTCTTAAAAATATCCAGAAAAAAATTAGCTTTACTTCAGCTAAGCTGTAGTTCCACATAGTCTGTTAGCTGTAGAAACTTCTTTGGTGTCAGATTCTGGTCGTCCTGAAACCACAAATGGCCAAGTCTGTAAACAAAAAAGGCATTTCACATTAGAAGGATGGTTGCAATATAAAGTAAAACTGGAGCTTTTATTAACAGTTAATTTCCTAGCACCCCATATTTAAAAAACAAACAACAGTTTTAGTCACACTGGGAAGCACTACAAACTGGTTCTCTCTATTATTTTAATTGGAATCAGATGCACCTTAACTTGTTATTATTACCAGCATCCACTTATTCATGTCCAAACATATAATATTTTTAAAATGCTTTGTAACCGATTTCCTAGTTTTTAAACTGGTGCTAAAATAATCAACCATCCTAATACATCTAGAAAGACAAAACAGCAATCCTCTTCTTTATGCCTCAGGTCTTAAATTTTGGATTTAGTGAAAGCTTGTGCTGCAGAATGACCTGAAGAATTAATTATATTTTCCTCAGTCATTTAACTTGCCTGATATCCAGAGAATGAATTCTTTAAAGGTTTCTGATTCAATCTCCCCAACATAAAACACATCTAGCCTCTGCATCACTTTAGGCCAACGTTGGCTCTTCGTTATACTGGTGTAAACGGGATGATTGCGAATTTTTTCAAAGCTGTAACTGAGCAGAGAATTGGGGTCTGGCTCCGATAATAAACAACACTCTGCTGGAGCGATCTACACAGTTTAAAAAAATAGGGGGGAATCTAAGAACGCTGGAAAATGTAGTATACCAGCTACAGACACGCGGAAGTTAAACATCAGAAGTAAGAGCTAGACCAGATGAGTTAGATCACTAATTATTTTTTCAGGGGGAAATGTCAGCCTATAAAATAAACACATGTCGACGGGTCTGTTCTTCCTCTCCACAAACACCCCCGCTCCCAGAGCTACTACGTGCTCATCCCCAAGGCGCACAGCTCTCTCTGGGCAGGGACTGGACGGACTCGAGCTCCAGGATGAAGGTTTCAGCCCCACACGTGCCTGCTATTGTTCGGTGCCCAGCTTGACACGCCTGGCACCGGATTGACAGGGCCGGGCGTGCCAAGCCATCGGCTTCTTGCAGCTCAGCACCTCTGCGAAGTAGGCGCTGGGTGTGCGAGGTTGCTCCCCCCCAATCAGAGGCCTCTTAGCAAAGTGGCCCTTGTCTGCCATCCCTCTGTCCGTCCATCCTGCCCCCCAGCCCTGCCGGGCCCATCCACCTAGGGGCGGGCCAGCCTCGCCTCGCCTCGCCTGGGGGGCGCTTACCAGGTTGACAGGGTGCACGTAGCCGTTCTCGTAGCGATCCTCCTGCAGCAGCTGCCGGAGGTGGGCGATGTAGCTGGACGCCAGGCGCAGCGTGTCCAGCTTGGAGAGCTTGGTGTCGGGCGGCACCCAGGGCAGGCTGGTCTTGAGGCGGGAGAACGCCTTGCTCAGCACCCGCATGCGGGCCCGCTCGCGGGCGTTGGCCGCGTTGCGCTGCGACTGCTTGCACTCGCCCGACGCGCCCCTGGGCAGCAGCGGCGGCGGCGGCGGCTTCTTGCCGCCCGCCCGGGCCCGCTTCCTCTTGCAGCCCCCGGCCGGCCCGGCCGCCGCGCAGCGCCCCTCGCCGTCCTCCTCTTCCTCCTCCTCGTCCTCCTCCTCCTCGGCCGCGGAGGACTGGTCCGCCGAGGGGTAGAGCGGGCCGCGGGGCTGGCGCTGGGCGGCGGGCGGCGGGTAGCCCAGCTGCAGCCCCCGCAGCTCCATGGCGGGCAGCTCCTCCGCGTCGCTGGCCGAGCCCGTGGACATGGCACGCGCCCTTCCCCGGGGAGAGACGGGCTCGGGGGCAGCGGCGCCGGGCGGGCAGGCAGCGCAGGCGAGGAGTCCGCCCAGCCCAGCCGAGCCCCGCGGCCGCCCCGCCCTCACCCCGCGCCGGGAGGCTCGGCGGGATGCCCCCCGCCGACGGGGCTATATAGCCGGGGGTCCGGAGCGGACCAGCTGCAGAGGGGGAGGGCAAAGGGCTGGGGGGTCCCTCCCCCGCCTCCCTGCGCACACACGGCAACGGGCAACACGCCCGGAGCCCCCCCCCCCAGCAGCGCCTGAGGCCCCCCCCAGCAGCGCCTGAGCCCTGCCCCAGCGCCGCAGGGTGTGTCCAGCCGCCCCGCCAGGGACCCCGGCGCTGCTGTGGGAGCCGGAGCGGGGGCTGGGGAGGAAGGGGTCAACCCCTCCCGCGGGCCGGAGCTGCGGGCGCTTTGGGCCGGTGCGGGAACAATGTATATAGCGGGGGTGCTGAGCGCCACTGAACCAAAGGGGAACCCAGTATCTAAGGGAAACCACTTCACGCCAGGCCCGAGGTGCTGCACCCCACCCCCCCAGGTTCCAGCACCTGTGCTTCGGGAGGCGCCACTGCCCCCTGTCGGCACAGTCTGCGATTCCCAGATGCCCCGAAACCCCCAAGCTCCGGGGGGATGGGGCTGGCAGGGACATCCCCACTGCCTGGCCCGGGACCCGAAACCGCAGAGTGGTGATCCTGCCGTCCTCGCCCAGGCCAAGCGTCCGGTGGGGACTGACAGCTCTGTCGTATTATCATCATGTACCTGTCGCTGCAACAGAGTGACCGGCGCTTTACGGCGACACTGCCCCAAAAAACTTACAGGCAAATCCCCTTCGTCTTTCAGGGCTTTCCGAGTAAGACTAGATCGAAGATACCTGGCCCCATTTTTCGGGACGGCTCTGCAATGGTCGGCAATAGGCCAAACCTACAGTGGCTGTAGCACCCCTGCTATAAGTGGAGTTCCACCTGTTACGGACGTGGCCCTCACTGATTATAGGCAGTGACTTTGCTATTCACTGTGCGCGGGCTGTAGGCGATGGAGAGCAAGAGAGCAAACAATACTATAGCTGAAAACCAAGTAGTTTTTTTTTAAATGAGTAATGTAGTTAAAAGTCACTAAAAAGAAATGACATATATCTTGGCATTGCGAATAACTTGCACAAAGGTATAGAAAGTGGCAAACGGATATAAATGGGTCTGGAGATTTCTTCTCCCCTACAGCAATCTTAATTGAATCAAACCGATCTGGAATCCGTATAGTTCTGTTACATATATGAACTTAAACAAGGCAGCTTTCCTGTAAAGTTCATCAGAGTTTGCACATTCCGTTTTGCAGTTCTCATGTAGCACTGCACAGGGGAAAATACTCAGTCCACTGGAAATGGTAATATACAAATGCAATATAGAAATAAGTTTGATAGAAGCAGAATAAAAATCTTCCTAAAATGAAGACCCAACTCTTGTTTATTTCATTGGCCTCCTCGACCCTGTCTGGATACAATTAACTAGAATAAATGTTCCAGTTTGCAGAGAATGTATGGCTCTGATGGTTATAACAGGTGGAAAGAGCTGTCTTAAATCTTGCTCCTTAATCTTTTCGATACATTTATCTCTCGACCAATATGGCAACTTCCCCTTTGCTACAATTCCTGGCACAATTCTCCTTGTTTTCATGACCAGTTTCACCCAGCACTTTGTAATTTGCTCCTCACGAGTTTTGCGGTCTTACTCTGGGGGCACTTAACGTTGTATAAATGTCTTCATCAATAGGGGCGTGACTCAACAGAAGGATATTTTATGGCAAACTTTCCAAGTGAAACTTGACAACAATATTCGTTGAACCGCTGAAACACACGAATGATACTTGCAACTGGATCTCTTGAACTTGGGTTGACTCTGGGTGCTTGCTTTCTGTCCTACACATAAGGCTACAGTGGTAGGGGAAATAAGATGAGGCGATGGATTTTTCTCAGCAGGACTTTACTATGCGTTACCTATTAGTGCACACTATCAATATAAATACAGAGTGAGAGACACACATCAGGGGCACATATATAAGTTTTCTTTTTTTCCCAGTCTGGATTGTTTATTCAGGTGCGGTCTGGACGCTTTCTTTGCTAAAGATTAATGGAGAAAAAGTGCTGGATTTCTCTAAACAGAGAGGAAAATGGTACCCAGCCTTAAAAGCTATATTGGCAAATCTAACCTTTCACTCCTTGCGCTTCCTCAGCGAATTAAAGTCTAATTGCTTGTTCATTTCATCTGATTAAACCGCCTGAAAAATGGAGAGGGAGAATAGACAATCTCTATGCTCAATTACTGGTTATTACAGATCTTGGGCCAAAATCGCCAGTGGTGCAAATCGGGAGTAACTCTATTGAAGTCTAAGGAGATATTCCGGATTTACAAAATAGAATTTAGTCCCTTGAATTCACTAAATTGCTTATACGCTTGACCAGCATATCAGTTTCAGAATAAATTCTTTAATGGGGCCAGAGCGTTACGTCATGCTTACATTCATTTTTTTTAACAAATACTTTAATCCTCCAATAGTGCATGCTCTCTCGAATACTGAACAAGGAATATTTCATTACAAGACTGAGCCAGAATTCTCTCTCAATTACCAGGTATGAAGTCGTTGACTTCAATGGGGGTTCTACTACTCAGTTAGGAGGCACAGTGTGAACAAATATTGAACCAAACCCTGCTCTCTTTGAATTCAGTACCGCTCCAATGTGTAAGACCTCTGCCCTCTCTGTGTAACACTATGACACCCGAATGTCGCAGAGCCAAGTATAAACACCAAGGTAGACACACAGAAGTAACGTCTAGATGGGGAGAGAGCTGGAGATAGGGCCTTCTTCAGGGAACTCTGGAACTCGCTTTCTCTTGTTGACCTGCCATATTTGTTGACTTTAAGGAGATGCCACATCGAAAATCTATTCCCTTAAGTTTTCCGTGAGAAAGTGGTAGGAGAGTCCTGGCTTGTGTGGGGTTGGGAGGATTTTATGTTTTGGCAATATGCCAGAAACTACTAAGTATTTTCCTTAATTTTTGCATGTGGCTTGATTCTAGAGCTCTGGATAGGAGTTTTGGTAAATAACTCAGAATAAATGGATAGATTTGAATCCATAAAAACAGAGTTTGGCTTCTTGTCTTTATAGTGACTCGTTCTCATTTTTTAAATTTGTATCACCTTAGTGCCTAGGAACTCCAGTCAGGACCGCTCGGCATCATGCAGGCCACTGCCCAAACATGACATGTGCTGCTGATTGCTGGGAAAGCTGTACAATGCCCCCGCTTTATTTCTGGTCAAAGTACATGCTTTAACGGCATGGAAGGCTGTTTGTGTGTCAGAGTACTGGGGAGGAGGGAGCGTATGGATTTTTCTTCTCAAACAATATTTTAGAACAGAACAAAATGTCAGAAATCACTTAACCATTGTAGGAGAAGTACTGCAGACCCAATTTTCCTGTGAATTTAAGAGACGTTTATATCATATAGTTAGTTTGTATCTATGGATCCATAAAACTGGGGTGGCAGGACGTCATTTATATAAAACATATAATGATCGGATGTCTTAACTGATGGGTTCTCTCTGGCATGTGTGGTTGCAACGTATCTAGCCACAGCAAATCTCTCACCATGAAGAGAAATATAGTTTTTCAGCTCTTGGAGAGCGCTAGGTAAATGAGTTTAAAAGGGTGGGTTTTGTTGTTCTTGCTATAGTTCTGGACTAAGTAGGAAATGATAACATCGCGAGAGTGGTTGGAGGAGGGAGTGTGTCTGACTATAGAAGCTGTACAGAGCATACACCAAGCAGCCTAAACATGACACAAGGGAGAGACCTAGCAACTGAAAAAGAATTCAGGGGCACTGCTGATCCTATAGACAAAAAGAATGTGTAATAATTTGTATTAAAAGAAACAACCTGAACATTATACAAAAAGGAAGGAACGTGCTGCCAAGGCACGATTTCCACGAGATTCCCTCTTTGCTACCCGTATTGTGAGGTCATTGCATGAGAGGAACATGTATTTTGTCAAATTCTGGGAGGTCAGAATTGAATCCCTCCTGTTTTCCAATAATTTTGCAGTACTGATATGGTGAGCTGCGCTGAGAGCAGTGCTCTGTTCTCCGAGGGAGGGGAAATGACTTCGTTAATACTTGCTACCCCAGGACAAAAATACTTCATGCTGTGATACTTCGTGGATCGCCTCAGTTTCAAAGGGAAAGGGTACATTGTGCATCGAAAAGGTGTTCAAGGAAGCGAGAATACTGTGCTTTTCACTCAGTACAGTTAAACTCCACAGAAATACCCGTCGCTGCTAGAACCACCAAGAACCACCCATACGGGGTTTACTAAACACCATTGCTTAGTGTCCTGGCATTGAGCCAGACGTTTGGTAAGATCAGGGTTGCACAGCAGTCATAAAACCGACTTCCCTCTCATACTTTCCAAAAAACCAAACCAAACCAAACCAACCCCCCCCCATCTTGGGCCAGAGTCTCATCCTACTCCATTTACACGGGCTGAGGATCTGACCCCGCTCCTTTAGCGCTCCTGACCACACGACGTGGACACTAATAAAGCGTGTATATGTCTGTGTGGAGCCTTTAAGTGACGATCCGAGCTAAGGACAACAATGTTCGTTTAGACTTGGACATTCTAATGAAAGTATCACACAGAAATCCAGGAAACTCGAACCTGAAAGGTTATTCACAAACGAAAGAGAAAAAAAAGACAACGCGGTGGTTTCACAAAGAGTTGCCTTTCCGCGATATTTGGAGAGGAGGAGGAGAAGAAGAAAACCCTAGTGAATGGGTTAAGCCATGTCAACTAAAACAAACAAGTGTTAAATGAACCCCTGAAAGAAAAGTAAGAAAATTATTTACTCGACTTTATTCTGCATAGTAGGCGCGGAACTCCTCACCAGAGCACATCATCAAAGAATACACTTGGCAAATGAATGTTAAGTCCAGGATTTAAAAACGGAAACACCTGATGATGCTAGATCATTAGCGTTAGTGTGTTTACCAAGTGCAGTTTGACAACAATACCTCTTCAATGGGAACGAATGCAGAGTGAGAATCAACGATATGGAAACATTTCCAAAAGCAGTGTGTGCCACGAGGAGAGATGGCACAGAAAAGAAAGAGATCAAGAAGATGCAACACAGAGTCGGATCCTGACGTAAAGGGAAGCTTTCCCTGAGCAAGAACTTTCCAAGATCTTGCTGGAGAGTTTACATTAATTATGATGTCCTGGGATTTTTATATTTTACTCCAGCCATTTGTCCGATTTCTTAGCTATATGTGTTAGATTTAGCTATTTAAGGGAAAAATGTCATTGCTTTTCTAATTTCTCACAAATATATTCATACCTATATCTCTCGATCAATACCTTCAGCATACTATATGTTTACTCAAATATACAACGTCCAAGAGATATAAAATTCCTAAAGTATGTATGTGTTGTGCAACAGAAAATAATTAATTATCTCCCCGTTTACTTCGATCTACAGAACATAAATAAAAGAGGCTTTTTTTTAAATAAAAAGGAACATGTTTAGCTTTCGAACAGTCAGATTCCAGAATTCTTAAAATACACACGGCGAGCAAACACTGTCCATTGTGTTAATTGCATTGACCAATACTCAGGACCCTCTTGTTTGCGGAATTAATTAGTTTTTAGTTGATTCTGTGCGTTGGTTTAGTTTCAGATTTAATAACTTTGGAAAGAAAAGGAGACATTATTAATTGCTAAGGCTCATTACTTTTCCCCAGAGTTTGGCTGGTAGTCAGTTTTGCTCAGGTATCCCTAACTTTCAGCACACTTTCCCCTATGGAATCGCCAAGCAAACTCTCTAAATACCTCCTGGCGCCAGAAGAAAGTTCTCATGTAATAGATACCTTGTGGTGTGAGAACACGGATTCTGCTCACTGTGTCAATCAGCCTTGGGGAGGGGAAGGGGCTTTTATATATAAAATATATATATATATATATGAAAAATACTTGTTTTTGAATTCTGATTTTTAAATAGTGCTTGAGTGGGATGCTCAGAATTTCGGATGCTGTTAGGTCTGCAGTTTATTTCTTCTCTTGGAACAAATTAGCTGGATTAACAAGCAGCTAGGAGAAAACACCATGTTACGCTCCTTGTGTTTCAGTCTGAGAGGGAAGCCCACCAGAGCAAGACGGAAGAGATGGGGAGAGATAACATCACCACAACACTTCATACTTCAGTGCTCCAGCACACTCATTTCACATGGGCTCGGGCAGAGCACATGGAGGAGTGTTGTCTTCACCCGATTTGTTTGCTTCCTGAAGTATATCTAGCCAGCTAGAGGTGCTGCGGATCTCAGATCAGGCTGGCAAACCTGGTTAGTCAGTTACATAGCAGCACACAAGAGAAAATCAGGGCGCAAAATTATAATGGAGTAAATAAAATTCAAGCTGATACTTTGGGTTCTGATTTGAGTTGAGTCAATAATTCACAATTAATAATTTATGCAACGCATTTAATCGTTGTTCACAAATCAGCTGCAAACGAGAGCATGGAATTCTCGTATATGTTATATACAATTATTCACTATTTTCTTCGGTGAAGAACTCTTCCTGGAATGTACCGTACATAGATACCGCAGTAATGGCCAGCCGCATAAAAAATAGTCAGGCAGACATATATTCTTTACATTACAGTAGCACCCATAGGCTCCGATCAAGATCAGGGACCCATTGTGCTAGGTGGTACACAAACAGGTTGTAAAGAGTGTAATTCTTGGTCTGCAGACAATTCTTGGTCGGATAGTTCTTTGAGAATATTTGCCATTCATGTTGTCTCGATTTGTTACACTTTATGTTTCCTGGTTGGATGACTTATTTAACTAACCAGCACAGCATGGGTTGGGAATTTTACAATCAAGGATACAATTCAAAATTCACTTTTGTTGAATATCTGAGCATTTGAATGTAACATTTGCTTTTCATAAAGATTCACACTAATAAACCTTGAGGGCTCATGGGAAACACTCCCAAAAGGGTCACAAACACAAATGAAGCAAAATTTGCCTTCAGATTCAAATGAATGTTCATAGAAAACTTTTTCTACTATTTTGACCAGTTGTAGTTTTGATCCAATATTTATGCTTTTTAGTAGATGTAACCTTGATCTGAAAGAAGGAAACAATTTAAAATACTGAAAAGATTTAGGCTACACAGAGTTAGTTTTCCCTGTTCTGCCACAGACCTTCTGTGTGACCTTGTGCATGTCACTTAGCCTCCCTATCTAAGTTCCTCATTTGTAAAATGGGGATAATAACACTGTTCTACCTCACAGAGGGGTTGTGCAGATAAATACATTAAAGATTGAAATGCTCTGAGATTTATTGATGAAACGGACTATATAAGAACAAGGTTTTAATTATTATTAATTATTATTATTATTACAGCAATTCCCTTTTCTAATCGAGAAGAAGGTTGAATTTCCAGTTCTACATGCTATTTATTAAATCAGATGGTTTGATCTTTTGCATACCTCCAGTAAGTCACAGCTTTCAGAAATCCTCATGATGGCTTTAGTACTTAAAGTTTGGTAGGAGCTATAGTGTTTCAGAGTTTCAAAACCAGCCTACCTGGCTTCTCTCTTGACATTTTTGTGTGTGGATCTCTTGATGCACCAATATGTCTCTTGCTTTTACAATATAGCAAAATACCGAGGACGTTTCATGCGTGTGTCATCATGTGGATGGGGCACTCATGTTTGTCCCAAGCCCAAACTCTTCTAAGGGCAACTGCTAGGACCTTGGTACATTGTAAAGTAAATGGGCTGAATTCTCAGCTGCACCAGGCTAGGCACAGCTGTGAGGAGAAGATGCAGACCGAGGAGTCATTTTGTGGCAGCCTGATTCTTGGGTTGGTTCTACCCTCTATATATGTCCTCTGCTTAGTAACACTAGCTGAGGAACACAGCATGCTCCATCCACACCCTCAGCCTGCCCCCCAGCATGCACTCTACACAGAGAACAGGAAAAAGTAGAAACTGCCCCAGATGGCTGGTTTGGGATATGGGCTTTCTGTCTTCCATGCACCACCAGAGTGGTGTAAAGAGGCTAGATTGAGATCAAAGATCTGGCCCAAAATATTCTCAAGAGGTTAATGAAACTGATCATTAAGGCCCAGTTCCACAAAGGATAACTTTAGCTTAACTTTAAGTGTGTGCCTAAATCTTTTGCAGGTTCAGAAACTAAATCTCTAGAGCAAACTTCTAAGTACTGTAATGAAAGTGTACCCTGTGTAGAAAGTTTATTTCAGCTAATCTAGGTGTTTCATGAGAACAGAGGCTGAAGCTGATTAAAAACTGCTGTTAAAAAGAGTTAACACATTCATTAAATATTCTCAGAAAATAGTTTCAATAATCAAAGAATAAGCTCTGAAGAGGATACGCTGTATATTTCATGCAAAACAAAAAGGCCAAATCCCTGCTGTAAGTGTAGGGTCTGAACTCAACTTTAACTGAAGCCCTAATGTGCCTCCATACTTTTTTTCTACAATATTGCTTTGATGACAAAAAAGAGTTTCAAATTAATTATGCCCAGGATAGATGGTACTGATAATGTGGCATGTGTTTGACACAGACATTTTTGACATATAGTTAGGACCCTACCAAATTCATGGTCCATTTTGGTCAATTTCATGGTCATAGGATTTTAAAAATCATAAATTTCATGATTTCAGCTATTTAAATTTGAAATTCCACTGTGTTGTAATTGTAGGGATTCTGACCCATAAAGGAGTTGTGTGTGTGTGTAGGGATCACAAGATTATTGCGGGGGGGGAGGGGTTGTGGTACTACTACCCTTACTTCTGCACTGCTGCTGATGGCGGTGGTGCCTTTAGAGCTGGAGGGCCAGAGAGTGGTGGCCGCTGGCCGGAAGCCCAGTTCTGAAGGCAGAGCTGCTGCCAGCAGCAGCAGCACAGAAGTAAGGATGGCATGGTATGGTACTGCCACCCTTACTTCTGCGTTGCTGCCTGCAGAGCTGGGCACTCAGGCAGTGGCTGTCACTCAGTATTGCCACCCTTCTATGTTGCTGCTGGCAGGGTGCTGCCTTCAGAGCTGGGTGCCCAGCCAGCAGCCGCCGCTCTTCAGCTGCACAGCTCTGAAGGTAGTGTAGAAGTAAGGGTGGCAATACCACGACCCCCCTAAAATAACCTTTGACACCCTTCCACTCGCAACTCCCTCTTGGGTCAGGATCCCCAGTTTAAGAAACACTGGTCTCCCTGTGAAATCTGTGTAGTACAGGGTAAAAGCACACAAAAGACCAGATTTCATGGGCGGGAGACCAGATTTCATGGTCTGTGATGCATTTTTCATGGCCATGAATTTGGTAGGGCCCTACATATAGTTCAGTCAAACACAGCCTTTTATTAAGGAGAAATAGAAGTAACATATATATGCCGCAGTTTGAATTAAACTCTGATGCAAGCTGCTTCATAGGGAAGTATTATTATCATTATTATTGAAGGCATCCTGCCTCTCTGGCAATTCTCACAAGGCAGTTTACAGACAGCGTGGGAGTTGGTTTCAAAGTCCCTGCAATGAACCTCTGGGATTGAGAGAATTCATTATCAATTTTGTGTGCCCGACTTGAGCGAGACCATACTGGGCCATAGTACTCCGCTGCTGAGTAACACAGGACAAGACTGGTTGCTCGGAGTGTTATAGGGTTAGCTCCCCATTTAATGTGGGCCAGTTTCTGGAGTACACAATTCCTGGAGTTAACTTTCCTTTTTAGCTTCTTGATGTGCTGTTTGAATGTCAGCATTCCATCTAATACAGTGGCCCCCAAACTGTGGGTGCACACCACAGTGGGGTGCAGAGGAATGTTCGAGGAGACATGCAGCACGGCCAGGGCCAGCCCCCACAGGGGGTGGGGAGGGAGGTCAACCCAAGCTCACTCTGCCCCCAGCCACAGCTCTACTCCACCACCTGCTCCACTCTCAGCCCACTTCTGCCCTCATTCCCTCTCCACCCCCAGGCCAGCTCCGCCTCTAGCCCTTCAGCTCTGTCTTCAGCCAAGCTCCTCTGCTGAGCCAACTGTGCAGGAATGGAGTGGAGATGGACAGATTCCATAACTGGTAAGGGTGGAGGTGCAACAGAAAGTTTGGGCACCACTGATCTAATTGGATTCCAAGGCACAATGGACATTAATAGTGCTCAGGGATTGTACCATCCCAAGATATCCAAGTGTCCACAGGTGTGAATGTGGAGAGCCTAGACAAACACCTGAACACTGTCTGATGCAGTGCCCCCTCTTGGCATGGTCAGCTCCATTACGCTGGTGGAGGAAAGGTTCAGCGTGACTAGTATGGATGCCAGTGACATAATGCTCAAGTACACCCTGAAGGAGCAATGGAATGGGTGGAAGGACTGTTTGACTGATGGGAAGGCACTGCTCCTTTCAGCGCACCCTTGTACACATGCCCCTGGCACCCTACCTGGACTGATAGAGTACAGCTGGAGAAGCCCTACTCATCCCACCTAGCCCTCCCCCAGACTCCACAGTGCCGAATGTCTTTGGCAAGAGGGTCCAATCCCTTCACTGAGGGATGGGGCTGTGTGGATTCCAGACTGCGCCTGGTCTCTTGTAATTCAGTCCAATATTCCCTGCTTGTGTGGCCTGTCACTGCTCCCTGTGCTGAGGGCTCACTGTCCCCATGTACCTTGGGGGGACGTGATAGGGTCCTGCCTTTTTCCCCCACATTTTGACCTCTGCTTACACCTCCTGTCCCAGTGCACTCTACCCGACACAGTCCCTCTGTCTCCCTTCCTGTCATATATCCCTGGCAGGGGGAGATTCATACTCCACCAGAGCTGCTGTAGGGCCCAGGGGCAGGGACTGTGCACCAGGCATCAGCATTGGATGGGCAGCTGGGGCAGGAAAAGCAGAGGGAAACAGGAAAATCTTTAAAAATGTAACTAGCAAGATCTGTGCATTTGGCATTGTACTGTCCATTGCCAGCTGTCTGTCTGACTCAACTGTAAGCTGGTTAGCATCCAGCACAATGGGGCTCTGATTCTTGATTGCTTGGTAAGCTGGGTGGAAGCAAACAATATGTGTTTTAATATGGCTAATAGGAACAAAGAATGTAGGCCATACTTACAGGATGGGGGACTCTGTCCTGGGAAGCAGTAACTCTGAGAAAGATTTGGGGGGTTGTGGTGGATAATCAGCTGAACATGAGCTCCCAGTGAAACGCTGTGGCCAAAAATGCTAATACAATCTTTTGATGCATCAACTGGGTAATGTCAAGTAGGAGCACAGACGCTGACTCCAAAGTGCCAGGTGGGTGCTTGACCCCTGGCTCTGCCCCAGGCCCCTCCCCTTCCTCCAAGGCCCCACCTTGCCTCTTCCTGCCCAATTCTGCCCTCTCCCCCAAGCACGCCGCATCCTTGCTCCTCCCTCTTCCCCTCCAGAGCCTCCTGCCTGCACGCCGCAAAACAACTGATCATGGCACTGAGGCACTGAGAGGGAGGGAGAGGTGCTGATTCATGGGGCCTGCTGGTGGGAGAGAAACATTGGGGGGGGTGATGGAGGGGAGCTGATAGGGGGATGCTGGTGGGTGTTCATCACCCTTCAGCCCTGGAGCACCCACAGAGTTGGCACTTATGGTAGAGAGGTTATTTTACCTCTGTATTTTGGTACCTTTGGGACTGCTGCTGGAATACTGGGTCTAGTTCTGGTGGCCACAATTCAAGAAGGATGCTGATAAATTGGAAAGGGTTCAAAGAAGAGCCATGAGAATGATTAAAGGATTAGAACAGTGGTTCCAAAAATGGGGTCCCTGAACCCTCAGGGGTCCACAATGGGTTATGGAGGGTCCATCCATTGAGGAGTACTGCAGTGGGGCAGGAACATGCCTGAATGGTGTTCCAGTTCTTTTATCACATTGAGGACACCATTTTGGTCTTAAAATGGCATCCCTCACACAGTGTGACTGTGACAGGGTGAAGTAGGCCCTGAAGCCCCCTGTTGGAGGCCACATGGCTCTGCCACACCCAGCCCCACAAAAAGGCAGTGGAGAGGGTCCTCCAAGCTCCCTAGAGAGGCTGCGTGGGATGCAGCCAATCAGGAAAGAGGCTGCAGTTAGCAGCCAGTCAGGGTCCAGCAGGCCTGTATAAAAGAAGCTACAGGGCCAGAGTGAGTTTAGTCTGCTGGCAGGTACCAGGGGAGCAAGAGGTGCTCCTGGCTGGCTGCAGGAGCTGAAAGGGCCAAGGCAGGTAGTTGCTGGCAGGGACTGGGGGAGCAAGCAAGGAAGATGCTCCTGGCTAGCTGCTGGGATTTGAAAAAGACAAGGGCCATGGGGAAGTAGCCCATGGAAATGCAATTAGTTAAAGGGATGTGGTATATGGCTACTACTTAGAGGGTCCCTGGGTTGGGCCTGGGGACCCAGCAGCTGTGCCCTGAGAGAAGGGAGTTTAGACAGGCCCAGGGAAGGGACTGTACGTGGAACTGTTACCCATTACCTGCCCCGGAAGGGGTAATAATTGGAGATACACCAATCTCTTAGAACTGGAAGGGACCTTGAAAGGTCATGGAGTCCAGCCCTCTGCCTTCACTAGCAGAACCAATTTTTGCCCCAGATCCCTAAGTGGCCTCCTCAAGGATTGAACTCATAGCCCTGGGTTTAGGAGGCCAATGCTCAAACCACTGAGCTATCCCTCCCCTCCTGAACTGAGATTGACCCATCTGGAGAGCTGGGGATAGAGACTGACAAAGAGTGTCCAGGGAGGAAGCCCCAGGGGTGCTTCTCCAACCCAGAGCAGGAACCTTTGCATGTAAGCTGTCCAACTAGGGTGCTGAGATGGGCCCTCTTTGTCAGACTTAGGACCGGAGCCCAGAGAGGGCTACAGAGATGTTTCCAATGGAGGGATATTGTGATAAGAGTTAGACTGTGAAGGGACTGAGCCCAGGAAGAACTGCAGGATGTTACTGAGGGCTCTGACATAGGCACAGCTGGACAGTATACCTCACAAGGGCTTGTTTTGTTTAGTTTCACACATGGACTGTGTGTGACTTGGTCAGAGGGCTGAGTCACCGAAGACCTGCCTGATAAGTGCAGCAGCAGATAGGGGGCACTATGAGTGGAGGAAGTTGAGGAAAAACTGCAGGCATGAACACATTCGACCAGGGGATGCTTGTAAGAGGTGGGTGACATCCCATTACGGTGACTTTGCGTGCGCCGTGTGTGAGAGGTCAGGCTGGTGAGGGCATTCCCATGCTGTTGGGGGCATTCTGGTAGAACTGTACTTGCTATTCAGGATTATACCTCTCACTTGAAGTGAAAATAATAATTGGACTGTTTACATTTGGTTTCTTTGGGAGTCTTATTTAATTACAGATTCTTTTTTTAAATAATAAACTAACTTAACTAATATAATAACATGAAACTTATGAATGAAAAGTGTCTGGGAAATGTAGTCAGATGCCAAGGGGTCCTTGGCAGAAAAAAGGTTTGGGAACCATTGGATTAGCAAACTTGCCTTAGACTGAGCTGCTTGAGTCCATCACAATATTTAACTTAGCAAATGGAAGGTTAAAGGGTGACTTGATTACAATCTATATGTACCTACATGGGGAACAAATATTTGAGTGGTTCCCTCAATCTAATAGGGAAAGGTGTAATGTGCTCCAATGGAAACTGAAGCTAGACCAATTCAGACTGGAAATAAGGTGTACATTTTTAATGGTGAGAGTAATTAACCATTGGAACAACTTATTGAGGGTTGTAGTGGATTGTCTATCATTGACAATTTTTAAACTGAATATTTTTCTAAAAGCTCTGCTCTAGGAATGATTTTGGGGAAGTCCTATAGCCTGTGTTATGCAGAAGGTCAGACTAGATCAGGGGTCGGCAACCTTTCAGAAGTGGTGTGCCGAATCTTAATTTATTCACTCTAATTTAAGGTTTTGCATGCTAATAATACATTTTAATGTTTTTAGAAGGTCTCTTTCCATAAGTCTATAATGTATAACTAAACTATTGTTGTACGTAAAGTAAATAAGGTTTTTAAAATGTTTAAGAAGCTTCATTTAAAATTAAATTAAAATGCAGAGCCCCCCGGACCAGTGGCCAGGACCCAGGCAGTGTGAGTGCCACTGAAAATCAGCTTGTGTGCCGCCTTCGGCACGCGTGCCATAGGTTGCCTACCCCTGGACTAGATCACAATGGCCCCTTGGAATCTATGATCATTCTGTACTCCCAAGGAACTATTTGAGACAAGTGACAGTACCAGGTCTTGGCTGCAGTCTTGGAGCAACAAGCTATGATGATGAAGATTTAATATTTATATTACCCTAGCACCTAATCAGAACTGAGACCTGCAACATAGGCAAATGACTGTGCAGAGCCCCACAGACTTCAGTAGGGCTCTTCATAGGCACAACTTCTACCTGCATGGAGCCCTATTGAAGTCAATGGGGTTCTGTTTGTGGGAACAAGTTGCAGGATTGAGGCCTAAGAAACCAGATGGATAAACCAGGCTGCATTTAAACAATCTTTCTGTGAATCACAAACAGTTAAAATGCACTTTAATAGATATAACTATTAGTCAGAGCTTAAATGGTAAATGTTAAACAAGGGATTCTATCCTCTGCCTTACACTGTCTATTCATTTTCCTTTTAAAAAAAGATATTCGGATTTCAGATAGTAATTCTCAGACTTTTAGTAGACCATTCTCAAACTGTTTCATCCTCCCCTGACATCTTCATCAGTTGAACATAAGGTCTTAAGATTTTTATCTCTATTTTTCATTCTACACAGTAGGTTAAATTCTGTCCTCATGCCTGTGAAATTTTACTGTGCACAGTGGGTATAAATGAAATTAGAATTTGGTTCTGGAGCCCTATTTGGATGGCTGATGGTGTCTAATAATAAATATAGTAATATTTAACACAATCAACTGATGTGAAACTGGAGTAAAAGGAGAATCAGTAGGTCAATTGAGGGTGACTGGATGCAGCTGAGATAAATACTGTACTGGAGCACTGGATCTTGCATTCTCTGTGAAAACAAGTTCTGCGGACTTCAAAATTGGGTTCAATTGGGAACATATGGATATAAAAGCACTAGGATCCTGGGAAGTTTGGGCTTTCTCTCCCAGACATCTAAGAGGTTCCTTCCAAACCTACATTTCTATGATTATCATACAACTGGATGTCTAGCTGTATAAAGAGCCCTGTATTGAATAAAGTGCATCCGACTGGGTACGTCTATACTACCCGCCGGATCGGCAGGTAGTGTTCGATGTATCAGGGCTCGATTTATCGTGTCTTGTCTGGACGCGATAAATCGATCCGCTAATCGACGCCTGTACTCCACCTCAGCAGGAGGAGTAAGCGGAGTTGATGGGGGAGCATGTTGTCAGTCAACTCGACGCCGTGAAGACGGCCAGATAAGTCCAACTAAGATACTTCGACTTCGCGTAGCTGAAGTTGCGTATCTTAGTTCGAACCCCCCCACCCCATTAGTGTACCCCAGGCCTAAGCATGGACCAAGAAACATGCTCTACTGATGAGAACTTTTAAACAATATTAATCTATTTTATTATCCTTTTTACCAGAAAAAGATAACAATGACTACAGAAAGCACTGATATCTTGTAATAAGTATTATTGTCTCTCTCAAGATGAAATGGCCCTGGGTCAAATCCTGTTTCCACTGATGTCAATTGCAATTTTTCCTCAAACCTAAACTGCAAAACTCCTGTTATTCCATTCATTAGTCTTTTATGAACTGAGATTGCCATTAAAAATCCAATATTTTCTGTCTCGGTACAGAGATCAGGACATCCTGTGGCTGGCCTGGTGGCTTCATACCTGTTTGTGTTCACCTTAGGCATGTTGTCAGCAAATTGGTTTGATAGAGCAACTTTTAGCTCAGCTGGATGGCTCATCATTGTCTGGCCGTTTTATTACTCATCTTCAAGGGTTAAAGTAAAGTGGACTTTATTGCTCCAAACACTTTGCACTCATTATTTGTTTCTGACTATTGGTGTCTAGTTGGTGCCATGAATTCCTTTCAGATGTATTTCTTCAACTTTTCCAATGGCTTCATATCATCACCACAAGGTGACACAACACATCACACCATGAAATGTCAAGATCTATCAGAATGGCCACCAAAATTGATGAGTTCCTCCTCACATTTTGTTATGGTTAGCTAGAGCTCGTATGCTGTCGTTGCTTATAATCAACAAGCGAGACATTATGCTAGAGACAGCTTATCAGGTCTTGCTGCAAGACAGGTACTGGTGACAAGAAGAGGAATAATTACCTGTAATCTATGATTGACAAGGCAGAATTTAGCACACTTCACAGACAAAGCTTGCTGGAAAAAATTGCCCTGGTAGGTTGACACTGAGCTAAGATCATTCTGGAAAATGTCAGTGTTTTTTGGTCTATATACTGGTAGCGTATATCCTTGTTTATTTCCTACAAACAGAACAAGAACGAGAGAGATAGCAAGAAAGAGAACTGACGGGACAACAAAGGGTATACAGAAGGCAGGAAAGCTGAAATATGGCTTGGACTTATCCATCTGCACATTTCATAATTGTATGTTCAGAGCCCCAATCCACAGGGGAAAACCAAGCATTTTCTTTACAAATTAAAAAGCTAAACATTTCAAGAATCTGTGAATCACAAAAAAGAGCTCTTAAAAGAACAGTTGTGTTCCTTAAACTGAATTTATCTTTCTAGATTTTTTTTCTTTGTAATCTTCTAATTAAAGTCTCCCTAACATATGCCTTTTCTCAATAATCACAAAATGATATAATTGGTGTTACAGGGTTATTTGTTACTGAATCCTTTCCTTTTTTTTTAAATTTAGCAACTCAGAAATAGCAAACTGGCTGTCCAGTTGGGTATCTGAAGTAGTCTCAGGTATATGAAATTTCACACAGGCAATCCAAACAGTGCTAAGCAACCTAATCCAGACAGAATCAACTCGCATCTCTAACAATGGAAGATAAATCAGAGAAGACTTTTTAATTCACAGAAAAATCAGGAAGTGGCATTGTCTAATTTTGGCATGAAACAGTGTTCCTAGCCAAGTTGCTCACAGTTCACCATTTACTCTGAGCAGACTTTGGATGGGGAACAGGAACAAGACCAATTACATATTTGATCTCTCTTAAACTTCTGATATGCCACCCAATTAGCCCGACTAAGATGGGCTTTGGCGGTTCAGGGTTAATTCTGATCTAATTTAAGGACTCCAAAGCAAAATGAAGTTTTGATCTTTAGTAGATAATTTAGCATTTATTATAGAGGTTAAATAAGGAAGTGTAAAATGGCAAGGAAACAAAGTAGTATTCTTTTGTTACTACAGAAAGTAGGGCTGTCGGTTAATCGTGGTTAACTCACGCAATTAACTAAAGAAAATTAATCATGATTAATTGCACTATTAAACAGTAGAATACCAATTGAAATGAAAATAACTATTTTTGGATGTTTTTCTACATTTTCAAATATATTGATTTAAATTACAACACAGAATACAAAGTGTACAGTGCTCACTTTCTATTATTTTATTACAAATATTTGCACTGTAAAATTGATAAACAAAATAAATAGTACACCTCTACCCCAATATAACATGGTCCTTGGGAGCCAAAAAGTCTCACCGCTTTATAGGTGAGACTGCATTATATTGGGTTTGGTCCGGTATGGCTCTTGCCGGTACGCTGTGCCGGACTGGACCGGCTTTCCCAGCGGTGATTTAAAGGGCCCGGTGCTCCAGCCACTGCTGGGAGCCTCGGTCCCTTTAAATCATCGCCGGAGCTCTGGCAGCAGGGCTCGGGCAGGGATTTAAAGGGCCTGGGGCTCCAGCTGCTGTGGGGAGCCCTGCTCTCTTTAAATCACCACCGGAGCTCTGGCAGCTGGGCTCGGGTGATGATTTAAAGGGCCCAGGGCTCCACACGAATTTGGATATAACGCGGTAAAGCAGCGGGGCTTGGGTGGCGCTTTAAAGGGACCGGGCTCCCCACTGCTTTACTGTGTTATAGCTGAATTTGTGTTATATCAGGTCAGGTTCTATCAGGGTAGAGGTGTATTTTTCAATTCATCTCATACAAGTACTGTAGTGCAATCTCTTTGTCGTGAAAGTGCAACAAATGTAGATTTTTTTTTGTTACATAACTGCACTCAAAAACAAAACAATGTAAAACTTTAACACCTACAAGTCCACTCAGTCCTACTTCTTATTCAGCCAATCACCAAGACAAATAATTTTTTTTACATTTATGGGAGATAATGCTGCTGGCTTCTTATTTACAATGTCACCCAAAAGTGAGAACAGGCGTTTGCATGGCACTTTTGTTGCCAGCATTGCAAGGTATTTATGTTCCAGACATGCTAAACATTCATATGCCTCTTCATGCTTTGGCCACCATTCCAGAGGACATGCTTTGGCTGATGACGCCCATTAAAAAAATAATTCATTAATTAAATTTGTGAATGAACTCCTTGTCGGAGAATAGTATGTCTCCTGATCTGTTCTACCCACATTCTGCCATGTATTTCATATTATATTAGTCTCAGATGATGACCCAGCACATGTTGTTCATTTTAAGAACACTTTCATTGTAGATTTGACAAAACACAAAGAAGGTACCAATGTGAGATTTCTAAAAATAGCAACAGCACTCAACCCAAGGTTTAAGAATCTGAAGTGCCTTCCAAAATCTGAGAGGGACGAGGTGTGGAGCATGTTTTCAGAAGTCTTAAAAGAGCAACACTCTGATGCGGAAACTACAGAACGTGAACCATCAAAAAAGAAAATCAACTTTCTGCTGGTGACATCTGACTCAGATGAGGAAAGAGAACATGCATCAGTCTGCACTGCATTGGATCGTTATCGAGCAGAACCCATCATCAACATGGATGCATGTCCTCTGGAATGGTGGTTGAAGATGAAGGGATATACGAATCTTTAGCGCATCTGGCACGTAAATATCTTGCAACACTGACTACAACAGTGCCATGCGAATGTCTGTTATCACTTTCAAGTGACATTGTAAACAAGAAGCAGGCAACATTATCTCCTGCAAATTAAACAAACTTGTTTGTCTGAGTGACTGGCTGAACAAGAAGTAGGACTGAGTGCACTTGTAGGCGCTAAAGTTTTACATTTCTTTATTTTTGAATGCAGGTTTTTTTTACATAATTCTATGTTTGTAAGTTCAACTTTCATGATAGAAATTGCATTACAGTCCTTGTATGAGGTGAAAATAAATATAAAGTGAGCACTGAACACTTTGTATTCTGTGTTGTAATTGAAATCAATATATTTGAAAATTTAGAAAACATCCAAAATATTTAAATAAATGGTATTCTATTATTGTTTAATAATGCAATTAATCACAATTATTTTTAATGGCTTGACAGCACTAACCAAAAGAGATGGGAAATTATTACATATGGACTTCAGAACTGTCTGAAATATGAAAAACATACAGTCTTGCTAATGCAGAGAAAAAGACTTATTGCTTGCTTTAGCCAGCTCTTACATTTATTCTTAACAAGTTTATTCAACCTAGCAGTATTTTGCATGCCCTAGTCTTTTGTTGACCTTGGGAGAATTCCACTCAGCTTGTTAATGCCTATTGAGCAAAAAAACATTAATTACAAAGGCAGAGTGCATGTGATTTTTGGAAGATTTCTCTAAAGTAATGTAAATATTATATCTGTCAGACAATCAAAGGTTTTTAGGAACTAGAAAGGACTCCCAGGAAATTCAAGTTAGTGCTTTCTCTGGAACTGTTATGATGCTTATTACCCTATGTGCTAAATTATCAAAGATCACATTAGATTTGATTTTTAGATTATACAGGTAGACAGTTCAACCCTTACTAATACTGCTTCAGAGTGGAGGAGGGGGTTAATGAGGGATGTTGGACTAGATGACCTCTTGAGGTCCCTTTCAGCCCTACATATCTATAATTCTGAGATCATTATTCAAAGGGACTACTGGTGTAAATGCTCACCAGCATGAATAAGGGTTGCACAGCATAGCTGCAAATGAATAGAAATGAAAGAATTCTCATGGTAGATAGAGATGAGTAACTCCAGTTTCATGGGGAATTTGGTGACCTGTACATATAGCAGGTATTTCATTACCCTACACCGAATGGAATGTTCACTGGATTCAGTCATTTGCTCCCAAAGATCTTATTAGAATATGGGTAAAAAAATATTAAGCACTAACTCCAGATGGATAATTTCAGTTCTTGGGATTCTGGTAACCTCTGTGAATGGAAGATATTTTACTACTTTTTATTACCCATGACATCTGACGTTCTCACCCAAACTAGTGAGAATCGTGTTGCTGCATTCTGAACAAGCAGAAAGGAACAGAAAAGAACTACTAAGAGACCTGTGAAGAGGTAATTACAATATTCAAATCTTTTGTCATGTCTAAAATATGGCTTTCTAAGGAAAAGGCATGATCAAAACTGATGCCAAGATAATGAACTTGACTACCTCTGAATGAATCATCTTAACAAGTGGGGATATGAAGGTTGAGTGAGCATTCTTGTGTAGACAACCAAAAAGAATAAGACTTCTCTCTTCCATAGTTGAGAAAGAAGTTGTTGGTAATATCATTCAAGCATTCCTCCAAAACAGAGACTGAACTTACTGGGTCCAGCATGCAAGAAACATTATGTATTGTAAGCAAATTGTACCTAGTTGTGATGGAGTGTCCACCCCACACAAGGCCTGAAGGGGTAAATTAGGCCAAAGAACCTATAAGCTGCACCTGGAGGAAAGACAGGGCATGCTAAGGCCTAATTGGCCGATGAAGCCCATCTAGGGGAGGAGCTGGGCTGGGTTTATAAAGCCAGGCAGGAGAAGGGGGCTGCAGGGAAGTAGACTGCAGTCATTCCCTGGGAGAAGGGAGGTGTGTTTGAGGCTACAGGGGTCAGTTTATAGTTACTTCTGAGGTGTGGGGATGGAAACAGAAACTGTAGGACAGAGTCCAGGGAAGAAGAAACAAGTTCTGAGGGAAAGCAGACCACTGTTGCCAGGTACAGGGTCCCAGGATTGGAACCCAGAGTAGTGGCCAGACCTGGGTTCCCCTACTAGCCACTGGGGAAGTTGCACCATCAGGGAAGCACTGGAGATGACTGCCTGAGACCATTTGTGAGGAAGGACTTTGAGATCCCCCAGAAGGGGAAAACACATAGTGACCTGGCTGGAGGGCCAAATCAGTTCCTGGAATGAGAGAGGGTGTGCCGAGAGAGAAAAAGACAGAATACAACCACCAGAAAGGGCATTGACCTGGCAGAGCTAATCCCCAGAACCGCCAGGAGTCAGTGCCATCCAGTGGTGAGTAGAGCTGTCCGTCACACTAGTGTTTGGAAATAAGCTCACCATGAGGTTTCATATATCTATTGAACAACATGAGAGTAGTGAAGACTCTTGATGGATCTTGGCACAGTTTCAGGGCAACTGCACCTATGTTCCCCCTCTGAGGTCCACCCACTTTAGGCTTCTGGCTCCCAGCTATCACTGGGCAGAGACTTATATCTTACTCCCTCCTGACTGGGGATTTTAAGTCTGCATAGCTCCTTGCCTTACACTGATATCCCCAGCAAGCCAGAGTGCCTAAAAGTCTCTGCACTTTGCTTTCTCTCTGAGGGATATGACTACTGTATTGCCAGCAGTTGTAAGTTACCACACAGCTCCTTCTCAGCAAGCGCATTCTCAAAGTAAGGGCATGGTAGATAAAACATGTTAAAATAATAACAGAACCTATACACAGGCTAGAAAGCTTATTGGGGTAGTCCCCAACTCCAGCCAAGGACTCTGGTATGTTTTAATCCTTCAAAAACCACAACTGGGTTTTCCCGTGGTTACAAGTTCATCTGTCTTAGATCCAGAACCAGAATGGAGGCAGATCAGCCATTTCTTTATACATCTCGGGTCTTTGATCTTGGCCTTCTGTAATAGGTATTGTAGCAGGCAATGATACCCTCCTCAGAGCAGCTTCAAAAGGCTGGGATTTTGCACAAGAGGAGTTGGGGAATTTGCATTAACTTCTCTGTAGGAATTCCCCAGGAAATCCACTTAAGTGTTGTCCCAAAAGTTCATACTTGTCCGACACATTTTAAATATATTCTTTTGAACTCCCAGATTTCACAGATGTCATATCTCCCCACTAGAGAGGCTGTGTACAATCCCGGCCCACAATGATACATAAACATAATACAATAAAGTCCTCCAAAGATATTGCAAGAAATTTCCATATGTGTCACAGATATCACATTTCAAGTTCTGCAGTCATGTCACAATTATCCATCACCAATGATTGACTATTTTCTAGGTATGATTTGAAACAGTGAAGGGCAGTTCTAAACACACCTTCAACATTTTTTCAGTGAAGCAACAAATCATATTCATCACTATCTAAAGCAGTGTTTCTCAAAGCCAGTCCGCTGCTTTTTCAGGGAAAGCCCCTGGTGGGCTGGGCCAGTTTGTTTACTTGTCGCTTCCGCAGGTTCGGCTGATCGTGGCTCCCACTGGCCACGGTTCGCTGCTCCAGGCCAATGGGGGTGGCGGGAAGCGGCAGCCAGCACAGCCCTCAGCCTACGCCACTTCCCACAGCCCCCATTGGCTTGGAGTGGTGAACCGGGGCCAGTGGGAGCTGCGATCGGCCAAACCTGCAGATGTGGCAGGTAAACAAACCAGCCTGGCCTGCCAGGGGCTTTCCCTGAACAAGCGGCGGACTGGCTTTGAGACCCACTGATATAAAGCGCCTGAGAAGTTCAGCGTGAACAAAATTGCCATCTGATCCCCCAGTCTAAAACAAGATCAATGATGACCATGATAAGCACATTTTCAACTCCAAAAGATGGCTGAAGCTGATAATGGAACTCTCCCAGAATTTCATTTTTGTACAAATGCACCTGGAATTGGATAGTCACTGCTGTTTCAATCACCTTCCCTAAAAAGAGGAGGTATAGATAAGGCATCAGTCCAAAGGCAACAGAACATTTCTTATGGGGATGATAGAGAAGCCATGCCAGTTCACAGTCACATATCAAAATAAATGTATTAAAAGTGCCACATTACCACAGGAACATTGTGATAAATGAAGAGTGGGGGTAGCTCCCTTTTATGGACACCCAGCCAGCCAGTTAACTACAAAATCCCTGTTAGTAGTTATTCTCTACTTGCTTTACCTGTAAAGGGTTAAAAAAGCCCATAGGTAAAAGGAAGGGAGTGGGCACTTGACCAATGGGAGGGCTAGAACTTTTTAAAATTAGGAAAAAAAACCTTTCCCTTGGTCTGTCTGTCTGTTCTCCAGAGAGAGGAGACACAGAGCAGCAATGGTGTAAGAAGCTAAACCAGTGATTTCCCTAGACCTCCCCCAGGGGGGGTATACACCCCCCCTGAATTTTCCCAACACCCCCCCCCAGTTTTGTGAGCTAGTTACATACCAATTTAGTGACTGTTTGGAAATCTGAATTTAAACTGAAACATTAATACACACTTTAAAAGCTTATACAGTGTATGATAAAATATGTGTATCTGAAAAAGTATAATAGATTTGAAAAGTATGAACATAGACTAGCTTCCTTATACAGCTGTTTTTTATGATGTCAGTGCATTCATTTCGGTGATGTTGGCCAACCTAATAATTTCAAATGATGATTTGTAAGCAAAGTCGAAATGAGCTCTCCCTGACAGCTAGTGATGAGCTGGGGGCTAAGGCTTCAGGCCCAGATTATATTTACATTCACACCTAATCTACCTAGGTATCCAGCAAACAGAGCCGTGCTGTCCAAGTGACAGATTTTGGCTGGGGTTGGGTTACAAACCACTTGAATGTGGGGGGAAGGGGGAATGAAATGTTGTTCTTATTGTATGAGTAAAGGGCAGTAGAACTGTACTTAGCCTGTGATGATTTGAAGGCATCAAGAGAGAGGGTGGGGACCTGTCCCTCTCCACTGTTTAAAGACAGAGCTGATTAGGCTCCATAGATAGTCTTTTGTTCTGTTAAGTGACCACTGCAGCTGAAATCACTGACAATCAGGTCTAAGTGCTTAGTCCTGTTGTGGGGACAGTGTTCCTGTGGGTACAGTGTTTTTGTGTAAGAGACAGCCCAGACTGCACTAGCAGTGAGGTTCCCGCACTGCGGGCTCAGCTGAAATCACTGAGAGCTGGTGGAACCTCAAGAGACCAACTCGCAGAGGTCACAGAGGTAGGTGACAGCAGAAGGTGATTGTGCAGGGCCATTGGCAACAGAGTGGTGGAGTGAACAGTGGCACAACGAACAGCCGTGGCCAGAGCAAACTGTGCCTTTTTGTCCCCCACCTGGAAGGTGTACTCACGTGAAAGCACCCCTGAACTCTGAGTCTCCACTGACCAAGGACAACACCAGTGAGTGGAGTGCAGTGGAGGGAAAAGTGAGGGGCATGTTAAATAAACATTTGTTTGTTGGACTCTATTTTAGTCACTTTGCTCCAGAATGCTGGATTTGTGACTGGGAATGGAAACTTATATAAATGTTTCCCAGTAGGCCAAGATTTTTAAAATGCAGTATTTGCCAAGGTTGTTATTTCACATTGTTGCTATCTTGGGAGGTCATTATGTTGGGGAGTTTCTGTACTAAACATTTTTATTATAATTAATTTTTACATAAGAATGGTCATACTGGGTCAGACCCATGGTCCATATAGCCCAGTACCCTGTCTTACAACAGTGGTCAAGGCCAGGTGCTTCAGAGGGAATGAATAGAACAGGGAATCATCAAGTGATCCATCCCCTGTTGCCTATTCCCAGCTTCTGGCAAACAGGCTAGGGACACTTGGAGCATGGCGTTGCATCCCTCTCATCCTGGCTAATAGCCACAGATGGACCTGTTCTCCAGGAATGTATCTAGTTCTTTTTAAAATCCTGTTATAGTTTTGGTCTTCACAGCATCCCCTGGCAAAGAGTTCCCTGGGTTGACTTTATATTGTGTGAAGAAATACTTCCTTTTGTTTTTTAAAAATCTGCTGCCTATTAATTTCATTGGGTGACTGCTAGTTCTTGTGTTATGTGAAGGATTAAATAAAATTTCCTTATTCACTTTCTTCGCACCAGTCAAGATTTTGTAGACCTCTATCATATCCCCATTAGTCATCTCTTTTCTAAGCTGAAAATTCCCAGTCACTTTAATCTCTCCTCCTGTTTCATACCCCTCATCATTTTAGTTACCCATCTCTGTACCTTTTCCAATTCCAATATATATTTTTTAGGATGGGTGACCAGATCTACACTAGAGGCAATATGATATTTTCTGTCTTATTATCTATCCCTTTCTTAATGATTCCCAACATTGTTTGCTTTTGTGACTGTTGCTGCACATGGAGTGGATGTTTTCAGAGAACTATCCACAATGTCTCCAAGATCTCTTCCTTGAGTGTTAACAGCTAATTCAGATGCCATCATTTTGTATGTATAGTTGAGATTGCTTTCCAATGTGCATTACTTTGCATTTATCAACATTGAATTTAATTTGCCATTTTGTTGCCCAGTCACCCAGTTTTGTGAGATCCCTTTGTAGCTCTTCGCAGTCTGCCTGGGACTTAACTATATTAAATAGTTTTGTATCATCTGCAAATTTTGCCACCTCACTGTTTACCCATTTTTCCAGATGAATATGTAGAATAGGACTGGTCCCAGTACTGACCCCTCAAGGATACCACGATTTATCTCTCTCCATTCTGAAAACTGATAATTTATTCCTACCCTTTGTTTCCCATCTTTTAACCAGTTACTGATCCATGAGAGGATCTTCCCTCTTACCCCATGATGGCTTACTTTTCAAAAGTCAATTTAAATTAAATATATTTTTTTTAAATTATATATTTTTTTAGAAATCTAGATCTATTATGTGTTTTGGTGTAACTTGCATTTTCCTTATGTTAAATTTGCATTATCCTAACAAAACATTTACTTTATTCACTTTCTTCACATCAGTCAAGATTTTATAGACCTTTAGCATATCCCCCCTTAGTCGTCTCTTTTCTAAGCTGAAAATTCCCAGTCATTTTAATTTCTTCTCCTGTTTCATACCCCTAATCATTTTAGTTGCCCATCTCTGTACTTTTTGCATTTCCAGTATGTCTTTTTTGGGATGGGGTAACCAGATCTGCACACTGTATTCAAGGTGTACATGTGCCATGGATTTATATAGAGGCAATATGATATTTTCTGTCTTATTATCTATCCCTTTCTTAAAAAAGCAAAGGTTTCAGAGTAGCAGCCGTGTTAGTCTGTATTGCAAAAAGAACATAAGCTTTCGTGGGCTACATCCGATGAAGTGGACTGTAGCCCACGAAAGCTTATGCTCAAATAAATTTGTTAGTCTCTAAGGTGCCACAAGTGCTCCTGTTCTTTTTAAAAAAGCAAACAGAATGTTGGGAATCACTGACTGCCGCTGCACACTGAGGCCTGGTCTACACTAGGACTTTAATTCGAATTTAGCAGCGTTAATTCCAATTAACCGTGCACCTGTCCACACCAGGAAGCCATTTAATTCGACCTAGAGGGCTCTTTAGTTCGAATTCGGTACTCCACCCCGACGAGGGGAGTAGCGCTAAATTCGACATGGCTATGTCTAATTAGGCTAGGTGTGGATGCAAATCGAACTTACTAGCTCTGGGAGCTATCCCACACTGCACCACTCTGTTGACGCTCTGGACAGCAGTCCGAGCTCAGATGTTCTGATCAGCCATACAGGAAAAGCACCGGGAAAATTTGAATTCCTTTTCCTGTCTGGCCAGTTTGAATCTCATTTCCTGTGTGGACATCGTGGCGAGCTCAGCAGCACTGGCAGCGATGCAGAGCTCTCCAGCAGAGGAGTCCATGCAATCTCAGAGTAGAAAGAGGGCCCCAGCATGGACTGACTGGGAAGTCTTGGATCTGATCGCTGTGTGGGGCGATGAGTCTGTGCTTTCGGAGCTGTGCTCCAAAAAACGGAATGCAAAGACCTACGAGAAGGTCTCCAAAGCCATGGCACTCAGAGGATACAGCCGGGATGCAACGCAGTGCCGCGTGAAAATCAAGGACCTGAGACAAGGCTACCAAAAAATCAAAGCGGCAAACGGACGCTCTGGAGCCCAGCCCCAGACATGCCGCTTCTATGAGGCACTGCATGCCATTCTCGGTGGGTCTGCCACCACTGCCCCACCAGTGACCGTGGACTCTGAGGATGGGATAGTGTCGAGGGGCAGTTTCTCGGCAATGTTCGCCGATGGGGAAGATGAGGAAGGGTTTGTGGAGGACGAGGCAGGCGACAGCGGTTACAATACTGCTTTTCCCGACAGCCAGGATCTCTTCATCACCCTCACAGAGATCCCCTACCAACCCTCACCGGCCGTTAACCCGGACTCTGAATCAGGGGAAGGATCAGTCGGTAAGTGCTATAAACATGTAAACATTTATTTTTTAACAAAACAGGAATAAAAACTATATAAAAAGAAGGTCAATGCATATAGGGATCGAACAGAAATCCTCTTGGGACAGTTCTACGAAGCTCTCGGAGAGGTACTCGAAAAGCCTCCGCAGGAGGTTCCTGGGGAGAGGTGCCTTGTTGGGTGCTCCGTGGAAGCACACTCTTCCGCGCCAGGCCATCCTGAGGTATAATGGGAGCATTGCCTCGACCAGCATCGCAGCATAGGGCCCTGGTCTGTGCAGGGATTCACGCAGCATGCGCTCTCTGTTTCTCCTGGAGACCCACCTCAGGGTGATCTCGCTCGGCGACTGCTGCATCTAATTAGGGGAATTACTTTAATGTTACTATTGTGAATGCTTGACTTTTCCTTTGCATAACAATGGCCATTGTTTAACAGCCACGTGTTGTAGGCTGCAGAGGAAAAGCATACAGGGATCTTTCCCGGGGACAGCCGCGAGGGGCTGGAACAGGGTCAGACTTTATGCTTTCCAGATTGCCTGCATCAGGAGGGCACTGCTATCCATTAACTGTTAAGCAGCCTAAAGTTTACGGCTTACCAGGCCTGGCTGCTACACAGATTCTGCTGTCCTGCCCCGCTTGTCCGATCTCCAGTGCAAGACCCCAGGCAATGAAAGCGAATGCCGAAAATTCGAACTTGTCCTGAGAGCACATGAGATTAGGTGCCCTGTATGGTCTTGTTCACAGAAACTGAGTAGACTGTGTTCAGTGTTCGCAAACATGTATCTTTGGAAGGAAATCACTTCCTTTTTCCCATCACACAGCTGCGGCTCTTTCCCGAACTGCCCCGGCATCCCCCTCACAGAGGCTGGCGCAGATTAGGCGGCGAAAGAAAAAGACTCAGGACGAGATGTTCGCTGAACTGATGGCCTGCTCCAGAGCCGAGGCAGCCCAGCAGAGCCAGTGGAGGGAGACCCTCTCTCAGCAGCAGCGCTCACACAGCGAACGGGAGGACAGGTGGCGGCAGGAAGACCAGCAGGCGACTCAAACGCTGCTTGGACTAATGAGGGAGCAAACGGACACGCTCCGGCGCCTTGTGGATGTTCTGCAGGACCGCAGGCAGGAGCAGAGAGCCCCCCTGAACTGTATCTGCAACCGCCCTCCCCCGCCACAAAGTCCTGTCCCCCCCTCACCCAAAATCACAAGAAGGAGGGGCGCTAGGGGCCGTGAAAACTGTCACTCCACCCCAGCAGAGCGCTCATGTACCAAACAGCTCTCATTCCCTAAAGTATGAGAATTGCTTGCCTTCCTGGCTCACCCGATCCCAAATCCCAGTTTCATCCCCCAACTGTGTAGCTGAGTATTAAAAATAGTTTGCTGTTCATTACTGTTTCCGTCATGTTTCTTTGCAGAAGACTTTGTGTGAAGGGGGGGGGAGGGGTTTGTTAATTGCATAGGACAGCCACCATTAACAGGGTACAGACATGGGGGCAGGATCAACAGCAGGTCACACACAGAGTGCAGTCACTAGGCACCCGGGTCACTCTGCGAGGTGTCTGCTGCCACAGGTCAGTCTGGGAGATGTATGTTGCCCCAGGGTCCGAGCGCCTGGCATCCACAAATGGCAAGGCAGGCTGCCCTTACCATGCCCTTCCACCCTAGCCATGAACCTCTCCGATGCCCTGAGCCCCAGCCAGAGCCATCATCCCCCCACACCTACTCACCCTTCCCACACACCCCTCACCCCTTCCTGCAAACCCACCCCTTCCTGCACACCCTCCGGTAACCGTCCTCCCCCCAGAGACCGCTGTAGGAGCAGGAGCCTTTCAGTCCTCGAGTGTAGAAGCGGTCTGTACATCACTGCACACCGTACCCACCACAGTCTGCGTCCCTGTTGGAACCCTTGAACGAGAATTCGTTAGTAAAGAAAACTTTGTTAATTAAAAATGTTCCAATAACTTTATTTTTAAACGTCTGTTGGAAGGGGGGAAACCTGGTGAACGGGGTTGTAACCGCTGAAAAAAGTCAATAGTAACTGAAACAGGGGCAGGTTCAGCTTCTCTGTAAAGAGACTGGACAGTCATAGGTTACCCTGCTCTCTGAGGAACCTAGCTTTCAAAGCCTCCTGGATGCACAGCGCTTCCCGCTGGGCTCTTCTAATCGCACGGGTGTCTGGCTGAGCGTAATCAGCAGCCATGCGATTCGCCTCAACCTCCCATCCCGCCATAAAGGTCTCCCCCTTGCTCTCACAGAGATTGTGGAGCACACAGCAAGCTGCAATAACAATGGGGATATTGGTTTCGCTGAGATCCGAGCGAGTCAGTAAGCTCCTCCATCTCCCCTTGAGACGTCCGAAAGCACACTCCACCACCATTCTGCACTTGCTCAGCCGGTAGTTGAAGAGCTCCTTGTCACTGTCCAGGGCGCCTGTATAGGGCTTCATGAGCCAGGGCATTAGCGGGTAGGCTGGGTCCCCGAGGATCACTGTAGGCATCTCCACATCCCCAACACTTACTTTGTGGTCCGGGAAGAAACTACCTTCCTGCAGGCGTCTAAACAGACCAGAGTTCCTGAACACACGTGCGTCATGAACCTTGCCCGGCCACCCGACGTAGATGTTGGTAAAACGTCCCCTATGGTCCACCAGTGCTTGCAGCACCATTGAAAAGTAGCCCTTTCGGTTAATATACTGGCTGGCCTGGTGGGCCAGTCCCAGGATAGGGATGTGAGTGCCATCTATAGCCCCACCGCAGTTTGGGAATCCCATCGCGGCGAAGCCATCTATGACAACCTGGACGTTTCCCAGGGTCACCACCTTTGAGAGCAGTAGGTCAACGATTGCGTGGGCTACTTGCATCACAGCAACCCCCATGGTAGATTTGCCCACGCCAAAGTGGTTCGCTACTGACTGGTAGCTGTCTGGCGTTGCAAGTTTCCAGAGGGCTATGGCCACTCGCTTCTGCACACTCAGGGCTGCTCGCATCCGGGTGTCCTGGCGCTTCAGGGCAGGGGCCAGCAAGTCACAGAGTTCAAGGAAAGTGCCCTTACGCATCCTGAAGTTTCGCAGCCACTGTGATTCATCCCAGACCTGCAGCACTATGCGGTCCCACCAGTCCGTGTTTGTTTCCCGGGCCCAGAATCGCCATCCCGTAGCATGAACGTGACCCATTGCCACCATGATCTCCGCAGCGCGGGATCCCGTGCTTTGTGAGAGGTCTGTGCCACTCTCACACTTCATGTCCTCACCGCGCTGCCGGAGCCTCCTCGCTCGATTTCTCAGCAGCTGACTGTGGAAGAGGTGTTCGATAAGGTGCGAGGAGTTGACAACGGCCATAAGTGCAGCGATGATCGCAGCGGGCTCCATGCTCGCAGTGCTGTGGCGTCAGCGCTGTCACTGACCAGAAAAGTGCGCGAACAGAGTTCCCGCCGGCGCTTTCAAGGAGAGAGGGCGGGAGTGACGGTTGAATGACGACAGTTACCCAAAACCACCCTCGACACATTTTTGCCCCAGAAGGCATTGGGGGCTCTACCCAGCATTCCAATGGGAAGCGGGGACTGCGGGAACTGTGGGATAGCTGCCCAGAATGCACCGCTTCCAATGTCGACGCTTGCCCCGTTAGTGTGGACTCACAAAGTCGAATTAGTGTCCTTAGTGTGGATACACAAATTCGAATTCATCAGGTCGAATCCACAAATTCGACCTAAGTTAAATCGAACTACTCTTGTAGTGTAGACATACCCTGAGTGGATGTTTTCAGAGAACTATCCACAATGACTGCAAGATCATTCTTGAGCGTTAACAGCTAATTCAGACTCCTTCATTTTGTATGTATAGTTGAGATTGTTTTCCAATGTACATTACTTTGCATTTATCAACATTAAATTTCATCTGCCATTTTTGTTGCCCAGTCACCCAGTTTTATGAGATCCCTTTGTAATTCTTCACAGTCTGCCTGGGACTGACCTATCTTGAATAGTTTTGTATCATCTGCAAATTTTGCAACCTCACTGTTTACCCATTTTTCCAGATCATTTATGAATATGTTGAACAGCACTGGTCCCCGTACCGACCTCTCAGGGATACCACTATTTATCTCTCTCCATTCTGAAAACTGATCATTTATTCCTACACTTTGCTTCCCATCTTTTAACCAGTTACTGATCCATGAGAGGACTTTCCTCTTACCCCATGATGGCTTACTTTTAAAAAATCAATTTAAATTAAATACTTTTTTTTTAAATGTATATTTTTTTAGAAATCTAGACCTATTATGTGTTTTGGTGTAACTTGCATTATTCTTATGTTAAATTTGCATAATCCTAACAAAACATTTACTTTATTCATATCTTTTTTATATATCTCATTGGTCCTGACACCCCCCCTGTAAATTCAAACACCCCCCCCTAATTTCAATTCCTGGGGAAACCACTGAGCTAAACCAAGTATGAAAAATCATCAGCTCATACCTAGGAATTACTTATCTGAACCCCAGATATGTAAGTAGATCAGGAAATGTCTAGGAAGATGCGATTAGGGTTATTTCTTTTATTTCTTCTTAGCTCACGGACTCCTCTGTGCTAACCCCAAATGCTTTTGTTTTGCTGGTAATCATTAAGTTGGACCTCAAGAAAACCATTCTTGATGCTTAATTATTACATTTGCTCTTTTAAAATCTAGCAATAGCCTAAGTTCCAGATGTATTTTCTTTCTTTTTGTTTTTAATAAAATTTACCTTTTTTTAAAAACAGGATTGGATTTTTGGTGTCTTAAGAGGTTTGTGCATATGTTGTTTCATTAACTGATGGCAACAGCTGATTTCCTTTGTTTCCTTTCTCGGCTCTTCGCTGGATGGGGGGTGAAAGGGCTTGAGGGTGCCCCACAGGGAGGAATTCCCAGGTGCATCTTCCTGGGCTCTCAAAGGGTTTTTTTGCATTTGGGTGGTGGCAGCATCTACCCATCCAAGGTCAGAGAGAAGCTGTAACCTTGGGAGCTTAATACAAGCCTGGAGTGGCCAGGATTAATTTTTAGAATCCTTGTGGGCCACCACCTTCTGCACTCGAAGCGCGGGAGTGGGGAATCAGCCTTGACAAACATGCACGTAGAAAATTCACTGTTTTGCTTTTTGATATATTTTCTATATGTATCATCATCACTGGTGGTTGTTTTCTGTCAGGGCTGAATCTAATGGAAGTGAGTAAAAAAAAGGTTCTGATGATAAATCTCAGTGTCACTAATCCTTTGTTTGATTGTATGCATATAGCTGTGCTCCCAAGGTGGTACCACAATTACCCAAGAAAGCAGAGCCCACAAAGTGCCACAAACTTAATCGCTACTGCTCTGCAACTGCAGTTAGCACTTGCAAAATGTATGACCAATACCCATGTAACTTCATAAGGTATAGTCAGAATTTTGCCTTAAGGTCAAACATCTTCAAACATTGTCTAGGATTAGGGTGACCAGATGTCCCATTTTTAAAGGGACAGTCCTGTATTTAAGCCCTCCTGCAGGTGTCCCTACTTTTTCTTAAAAGCAGGCAAATTGTCCTGTTTTTTCTGTCTCCTCCCATCAGTATTGGTGCGTCCTGCTGTTGGCTGGATCCCTGCTCACCAGATGTCCACCCACCAGTGGTGAGTGTGGGAGTCCAGTGGCTGATGATGGGGGTGGGTGTGCAAGCACGGTGGCAGGGTAAAGCTGCAGTGCATGGGGCCAGCTGCTCCCTCTGCTAGTTTTTCAGCATAGCCCCTACTGCGTGCCGGTTCTTGGCTAGCAGGGTCCTGCCCCACCGTCCCGTTTTCAGCTGGCACTGGCTGCATGCTGTGAGATGTGATGGCTGGTGAGTGCAGGCAGGCACCAGGTGGCGGCCTATTACGTGTCTCCTCCGCTGCTCACTCATCGGTCCTTTATGTGCTCCAGCTATTGCTGTCCTCTCTCCCTGCTTTGCCCCTTAACTCCCCTCAGCCCCGCTGCTCCTCCGTATCCCCCCAATGGGGCGCGTCCCACTCTCAGCGCTGTGTGGAGAACCAGCCGCTGGTCAGAGTGCTCAGCTCACCAACAGCCTGGTAGGCTCCTTCCTTCCCCCACTGCCTCTGGCTGGGCCGGCACCCCAGGAAATCCCAAGACCCTCTGGCCCGGGGTGCTGGCCAGGAGGAGCCGAGCCCTGCACATGCCAAAGCCCCGCACAGCGCTGGCACGGGGAAGCCTCTTCGCCCCTCAGCTCAGCTCTGGAGTGGCGGATGCAGAAACGATTTCCAACCTGTTCACACCCCGACCCTGCAGGATCCACAGCAGCGACCTGGGCAGGGGCTTAGCACCTTCTTCACCCGCCCCCCTGCTCCCACCCTGGGTCCACCTCTGTCCCCTAGGCACCCTCCCCTGCTGAGCCACTTCTCTTGCCAGGTTAGCTGAAGCCCCTGTGGTCAGGTTCCCTAGGCCCTGGTGCACAATGCATCTTTAGGGCTTAACCCCTTCCTGCCCGTGCTGTAGCTGGGGGACAGGAGGCGTCTGGGTTATGTTGGTGGCCAGCAGTAGCCTGGAGACGGTAGCTGCCTTTCGACACTGTGTAGGCAGGAAGGGACAAGGGGCTTCCAGTCAGAGGGGAGTTGGGTGAGGGGGCGGGGGAGAGATGAGTTCTGCAGAGACACAGGGCAGGTCCCATCCCTTCCCCTCCCCGCATAGTGCCAAAAAGCTGCTACTGGCCACATTTTGGCAAAAATCTGGGGAGAGGCATGTGACCCCGCGGGTCCCCCCTTACATGTTTCCTCGGGAAGATGCAGCGCCAGGTACCAGGAGATGCAAGTCCATCCCGGGGGCCCAGCCAGGCATGGAGGGCGGAGAGTGCCAGGCAGGGAGGGTTGTGTCGGTTGGTCATCCCGCCTGTGTGAGGGAGGTGTACGGGAGTATGCGTGTGTCACCTCTCCCTGTGTGAACCTTAAAGCCTTAAAGATAAGAACATAAATAAAAAGAATCCAACTACGCAGTATTTCTTTGTAACGGGTTCAGTCAACTTGATGTTAATTTGAATGTTTGTACTGCATAGTTCTGATTGCCGTTGGACTCGCTTGAATATGAGTAATTTTACCAGGTGTCCCTTATTCAGCATAGGGAAATATGGTCACCCTACCTAGGATGCACAGAAAGCAGTAATCAGAGGGATGTTAATTAGCCTAACATCTCAGAGCACTGTAGCAAAAGGGGTGTTCACCTCAATAACAACATATTATCTGGTAAAATACAACGTGGTTAACGCCTCAAAATAACTTAGCTCTCATACTGTATACAGCTGAAAAGCAACAGTCTTAAACAGTACTGAGTTCAATTAAACTTCAAACAGAGTAGGATTTTCAGTGAGGCTTCCATATGTGCATGCTCAACTTTCCACATGCATACACCCTTGTGCTCCCTGATTTGATCTGCACGCAGGTGACAGTGTACAAAGTGGGCAGGCAGGGACATGTGAACACACTCCTGTGGACAACAGTTAGAAATCAGCCTTTTACTGAAGTAGCTGGGACAGTATAAGGGAGTGAGTAGTGGACCCAGGCTGGATTCCTACAAAAGTCCAGGCCCTATATCAAATTCTCTCAGCAGTTCTGTATATAACAACAGACTGGATTCTGACCTTATTTACTTCGGTTTCACATCCGTGCACCTCCATTGACTACAATGGTGTGAATGGTATGGCCCAACATCTTTTTCTGAGTAAGTTATTCCATCAAAAGCACTATTTTGCTTAGACCCACTTGTGCCCTGCTAGCATTGTGTGTGTCCTACATGCTCTCTTTACACTTCCAGATCCTGAAAGCTTGTGGTAAGACTTCAGCATTGTTGTAAACACCACGTTGAACCTTGATATTGCTAAAGGAGTCAAAGTAACAAAGAGAGTTAAATGCCTGTTTGATAGCTGAAGTGTATTATGATTATGGTGGTTATTGTGCCAGCAAATGAAGACCATTTAATGAACAGTGAAAGGAAAAGCTAAGGTGTTTGGCATTTCTAATACTTCTTATTCTATACTTGACTTGCCCACCATCTAGTGTTTACTCTGAGGATACACTAAATAATGCTGCAGGAAGCAGAAACACTAAAACTATTTAGTACATGAAAATACACTGTAAAGCTGATGTGAAAAAATAAATACAAGATGATACCCTTAACATTTTGCTTTGAGGAGGATATGGAGCCTGACAATACTGACAGTGATTAAATAGATTGAAAGATTGATCTGAGACATGCAGGGGGAAATCCAGATATTGAGAACATGCACCTGCCTGCCAGATGTGTGCCACGGCAACTAGGCCAAAAAAAAAATCCCTCTTAACTCTCAAGTTTCAGGTTTAAATACTTTAACTAACTATTCTCAAACTTGAGAAGTTTAAAGTACAGTGAATGAGGCGATTAAATTATTTTAAATCAGACTTCCAAATCAAATCTCTCTCATACACCCCTCCACAATTCCGGCTTTTGTCTGTTATATCAAGCATCCTTAACAAATATGGCACACTAGTGTATGCTTATAGAACGGTACCCAGACCAATCTTTTGGTTTTGTAGGGACCTTCCATATTGCACCTCCTTTTTTGTATACATTAGAGCATGTGTTTCTAGAGCTCTGCTTTAAGAAAGTCTGACAGCAGCCTTACAATTATAGTGTACACTGCAAATTTTATAGCTTTACCTGTACACTGCAAATTTTATAGCTTTACCAGTTATATGGGTTTCTATGTCCATGCAACTGTGAGTAGGCATTCAGTGCAAATGAATATGGACTACAAAAATTAGATCCCACAAAAAATTATATAGGTTTTGAGAACAACTAAGTCCCACTATTCATTGTTTGTGGCTAAGACTCAAAGTTGGTATTCCCTGAAATGAATACCATGCTCAAATTTTGCATAGGGTCTGCCTCTGGAGAGGCAGAGGTTGGGTGCATGACCATTCAGAACTGCTGGTCTCTCTTTTCCCACATGTATAGCTGGGACATTTCCACTGCCACTCCCTAGCATCCTCCACTGCCTTACCACAACTATCTAATGCACCACATGGCTACTTTTCAAAAGCTTTATCAGAAGCATTCCTTGCTGACCAATGCCCAAACACTAAGCATTCATCCTGGCCTCCATTCTGAGTAAAGGAAGAGGAAATGGTGTCATCACCAGAGAGCTTATAGGAGTTCTCCTCCAGGATTTATATGATTTTGACCTCTCCTCCTACAATTCCTCTGGTTCCCCAAAAGCTCCCAGAATTCCTTTCAAAATCTCCCAGTAAATGAGCAGAAATGACACTTCTCAAAGTCACACTTCAAATAAGTGCTTGAGATTGGCGAGGAACTGAATTGGAGTTGGCTAGTTTACTCAAAATCAACTGACAAAATTTTCTGGTTTTGTTGCAAAATACTTGACAAGAATGCCAAATTGTTGCTGTGCTTTCCAGGTACAATTACTGGCATAACTTAGCTGATACTCTGAAGCAATATGAAAAGTCACGTGGCCATTTTACGGCCTACTCCAGATGAATGGAGGCTGAGTTCAGGTTCAAGCTGAATAAATGCATAGGCGCAGAAAATCAGCATATTATTAATGTAGAAACCCATTATTGGAGGAACATGCTTGAGCATCTGATCTCAATTACCCTCTTCCTTGCAAAGAATAATTTAGCTTTCCAGAACTTGTTGGATAAGTTGTTGACTAACCATAATGGTAATTTCCTTGGTTTGATAGATCTCCTTGGGAAATATGATGATGTCATGCATAAACACCTATGTTGAGTAGTTTGTAAAGAAGCTATGGACCACTACTGCAGCAAAACAATTTAAAAAGAATTGATTGACTTTATGGCAAGGAAAGTGCTTGATAACATATTGATGTGGCTTGGCAAAGAAAAGTACAACAAGGACAAGGACAAGTGCAGAGTCCTGTACTTAGGACGGAAGAATCCCATGCACTGCTACAGACTAGGGACCAAATGGCTATGCAGCAGTTCTGCAGAAAAGGACCTAAGGATTATAGTGGACGAGAAGCTAACGGCATTTTGGGCTGTATAAGTAGGGGCATTGCCAGCAGATTGAGGGCCGTGATCTTTCCCCTCTATTCGACATTGGTGAGGCCTCATCTGGAGTACTGTGTCCAGTTTTGGGCCCGACATTACAAGAAGGATGTGGAAAAATTGGAGAGAGTCCAACGGAGGACAACAAAAATGATTAGGGGGCCGAAGCACATGATGTATGAGGAGAGCATGAGGGAACTGGGATTGTTTAGTCTGCAGAAGAGAAGAATGAGGGGGCATTTGATAGCTGCTTTCAACTACCTGACAGGGGGTTCCAAAGAGGATGGATCTAGACTGTTCTCCATGGTACCAGATGACAGAACAAGGAGTAATGGTCTCAAGTTGCAGTGGGGGAGGTTTAGGTTGGATATCAGGAAAAATCTTTTTCACTAGGAGGGTAGTGTAGCACTGGAATGGGTTATCTAGGGAGGTGGTGGAATCTCCTTCCTTAGAGGTTTTTAAGGTGAGGTTTGACAAAGCCCTGGCTGAGATGATTTAGTTGGGGATTGGTCCTGCTTTGAGCATGGGGTTGGACTAGATCAAGGTTTCTCAAGCAGGGGACACCGCTTGTGTAGGGAAAGCCCCTGGGGGGCTGGGCCGATGTGTTTACCTGCCCCGTCCACGGCAGCCTGTACCTCCCTCAGCCCATGCCACTTCCAGCAGCTCCCATTGGCCTGCAGCAGCGATCCGCGGCCAGTGGGAACCGCGATCGGCCGGACCTGTGGACGGGGCAGGTAAACACGCCGGCCTGGACTGCCAGGGGCTTTTCCTGCACAAGCAGCGACCCCTGTTTGAGAAACCCTGGACTAGATGACCTCCTGAGGTCCCTTCCAACCCTGATATTCTATGAAAGTACAGCATCTTCTTTAGATTCAGTATCTCTCTTCAGAATACTGCAAATAGTATATGTCCTGTTTTCAGCATCAACTATCAGGTGGAAGATCCTCACGGACAATGTTACAAATCTGACCTTGAAGCCACTAAGTGACACTCACTGGGAGAGCCACATTGACAGTGGGATACCAAGTGACTGAGGTTAATGATGCCCTGATGGCACTGGCATGGTCGAGTAAAGCTGAGGCAAGAATCTGACATGAGGTGCAAAGCCTGGCAAACCAGATCACTAACTTCAAATTTCTGATCTTAATTGTGGTTTGGCATGATATCCTGTTCCAAGTAAATGTTGTAAGCAAGATGTTACACTCAGTTGATGGACATCGTGACCATTACTACTTTGATGAGAAACTGCCTTGATTTCATTGTGGCCTAAAGGGATAACAGATTGAAGATGCCATCACTGCTGCCAAAGAACTAGCAGAAAACTTAGGAGTTGAGCTTGTCTTCAAGGAAACTTGTATTCATTGGAAGTAGAGACAGTTTGGTTCTTAGGGCAGAGATAAGATGATGGGAAGCTCGGAATTAAAATTCAAGAGAGTGTTTTTTTGCTCGGTCATTGACACTGTTTGGGTGTCCATTGAAGAAAAGTTTGGAAAAATGAAGCACCATGAAAAGACCTGGGGTTTTTTGTATGACCTTAGTAAGCTACCAGTGGATAGGAAAACACTCTTGAACAATTATACAGACCTTCACCGGATGCTGACATGTGGGGAATGTTCGGAAGACAATGATAAAACCCTCTATGGTGAAGTGGACAACATCCGTCACATTTTGCAACACAGGACACACTCTCCACTCTAAGTTCTCCAGTTAATTCATGATGCAGAACTTTTCCTAATGTGTGGATAGCTTTGAAGATTCTGCTCATGCTTCTGGTCACAGCCACAAGTGGTGAGCACAGTGTTTCGAAGCTCAGGCTCATTAAAACATATCTTTGATTGATGATGGCTGATGAGAGACTGACATTGCTTGCTATTTTATCACTTGAAAATGCCATTGGCCAGTCTTTGGATCTCTCTGACACTGTGCTTCAGTTTGAGAGGGCAAAGGCAAGAAAAGTGACCTTTTGAACTCAAGGACTAGGGTTGACATTTTAAGGCTGTCACCTACTGTAACGCTATTTAATACTGATGAATCCAGTATTGGTGTGCAGTCAATTTCTTGATGTTAGTACATTTCAGTTATTCTTAAAATTAAAAAGTTTCTATAAGCTTAGAGGAAACACATTTTTTATTTGCTTATATATTGCATACAGATTTACTGATCTTAGCATGCAAACGTATTGTCTTATATGTCAGGGATAAATCATTCATGCAAATCATGCATCCAAGTAGTGAAATGGGCTACAAATGCAATAAAAATAAGGTATTCAAAAGTTTAACAAATGGAGAGGGGGCACTGAAGACGCTTCTCGCTTGGGGTGCCATTTGGTCTAGGGCTGGCCCTGTTCACAATGAACCATTTATGTATCAGATGTATTCCTTTTGTTCGTGAATTGTCCATGAACAGATTGAAACTATTCAATGTGGGCAGGTCTAGGAAAATAGTACATGTTTTAAAATGTGTTCGCAAACACATTTCAGTTAACATGATTTCAAACAGGACTTTACACTAGTGTAGATGGGTTTGTTCGCTGGTTTTGATTAACCTCAGGGTACCACCATATTAACGCTGGAAATGAAAGTGAAACTAGGTCTCCACTCCGACGTCTGAATGTCTGAATTTTTGATCTCAGGGCAACAAATGTTCCCTTCCAAAGCTAGACTATAATTATGTGAGCCAAAATATAAAGTAATAATCATGCAGTCTACAGTAAATGGGGAATTACAGAAACTCATAAAATATAGTAGGCCACTTCTTGCCAGTATCAGACAGATGGATGGATAAGGAGATTTCCTCCCCCTTGCTCTCCCCTTGACTTTTCCATCTGATCTAAAGATATCAACCAAGTCGCAATGCTGTGTGCGGAGCTAGAAAAGTCCAGCCAACCAGGGATCTCACAGAATATTATGTGACTTCTACCATGTGACTTTTACCCCAACAAACTAGTAGTGAACTGAGAATAAACAGTGAATAATAATAAACAGCCTGTTCAATAAAGGAGGCTGGGGACAGCTTTTGTAAAATCTTGTTGTTTGAAGATTGGTTGTGTAAAAATAAAACCAGGGGTTGTTCAGATCTGTATTTTCTGTTATCTGAACCATCAACGCTTACAGGGCATTGGGGTAAAGGTTTTTGGTTTTGTCCCATCCGTAAAAAAGTGTTTATAAAAAGCTTCCACAGAGAGCTTGCAGACACAAATGGAATTCAAGCAAATCATTGTTAGCACATTAGTCATAGTTCAAACTTGAACCAGTGCTGATTTTGGGTACTTTTGTGTTCAAGCTGAACAGTTTTTATATCTCTTGGACAGAGCATTGTGCTCTGTGATAGTTGCCAACATTTCAAACAATTTTCCTGGGAAAATTTTATGAAGAAATATGGATCTGGTAACTGCCAGGGATAGTTAGGGGAACGGTAAAGGAGTGGTGAGTAGGTGAGCACCTGGGAGAGGCAGGATGGGATGGTTGTTGGCGAGGGAAGGAGTTGGGGAAATTATAGGGAATTCAGTGGGCTGAGGGGGATGGAGGCAGGAAATGGTTCACTAGATTGGGGAGGTAGGAAGGAGGTCATTGGATTTGGGGAAACAGAAGTGAGAAGTGAGGTGGGAGGTTAACATATCTCACAGTCTGGGCTAGGGCCTGTTAGGCTTTGTCTTGACTAGGAATAGTGATCGAGGTTAGGTCATACTTCACTAACACATTACAACTTGACCTCCTAAACTGAAACTAATGATGTTACCCTGTATCTGCACTAGGAAGTGTGGTTGAATTTAGGTCAGGCTTAGCTAGCTCATGTTAGCTAAACCCAGCCTAATGTTGAGAGATGCTTTGTAGTGTCAGCCACCTCCGCTCCAGTAAAACTAGTCGTGGCTTGGGTCCAGAAGGGGAACTGCTAGCTGTGGGAGGCGGGAGAAGGGGAGCCAGGGTTAGAAGTGCGTTAAGCCACTAATTTCCTTGCAAGGAGGAAAGAAGGAGCCACTCCTTAGCATCATCTCACTGCTGGGTCTGGGCCAACAGCTGATTTACTGGGAGGGGATGGCCTGTAGGGAGCAGAGCAGCTGTAGTCATACTTGATATTGACCAGGACATCAGTTTCCTAGGACTGGTAGCAAATACTCAGGATTATCATAGGCAAAGTGGGGTTATTGAACCAAGTGACTGATTTCTTAAAATTAACAGGCCCCTAAGAACAAATTCTGTTGTCAAAATGGCTCTTTTCTTTCTTTTTTTCTGCTCTGCTCCTGTGCCTTGTGTCACTCCATAGTGACTCCTTCTGGCTGATGCAAGAAATGACATTGAAATAGGCTCCAGAAGGAGACAGGTCCATCTTTCCTTAGCCTGAGGGCTTTCCAGCTTGAGCAAACATGCCTGTATCAGCTCTGATCGAGCTAGCACACTAAAAATAGAAGTGTAGCCAGGGGGGCATGAGTGGCAGGTGGTAGGGGCTAGCTGCCCAAGTGCATACCTAGGGTTTCAGACAGGATCACAAAGAGAGAGAGAGAGAGAGAGAGAGAGAGAGATTTTGGGCGGCTAGTCCTTTTTGGGAACAGGAAAGAAAACGGGAAAATGTGCATCTGTCATAAAGCTAAGTGTCATTGTATCCTAGGTTTTTGAAAAGAGAGGGGAAATACATATGGAGAGCTACAAAATCAAATTCAGGGGCCAATTCTTTGCTTCATATAAGTGGCAAGAATAGATCTAGTAGGGCCCAGTACCACGGCCCCTACATGTTTATTATTCCCACAGACACCAATGAGTCCAATTTTGCCATCCTTCCTGAGGAAAAACTCCCAGTAGGGGAGCAGGATCAAGGAAGCAGTTGTGGCTTTGTGATTCAGGGGCCAGTTCTATACCAGTCCCAGCTCTCTGTAGATTAGAACAGGCTTGAGGATTTTCACATCCAACCCTGAGCTGGGTATCACTGGTCACAGCGGTTCACTCCAGCCATGCCCCTTGTGCCCTCCCCCTGGCAGACTAAAAGGGATGGTGTGCAAGCTGCCTATACCAATTCACTCACACAGTGTTACCAGTACCACAGAATAGAATAAGAGAGATTTTGGGCAATTTAAAAAAAAAACCTGTCAGTTTACAACTCCTTTGAGCTACTGGCACACGTAAAAACCCTCATGCATTCAGAAGGAAAACAGTCATATTGAAATGATTAAAACAAGCAAGAGAGAGAGAGAATTATCTGAGAAACCCACAGCAGGTTATGGATGAGCTGGCATATATAGTATTTGCCATAGTATAACTCACTCAAGTCTTACTTACTGTCTTAATGAGTGACAATAGCATAGCTGGAAAACATCTGCCTTGGAAAAGAATACATCAGCTGCTTTCTGCTTGAAAAATGTTGATATAGTATTACGTTATGTCAGCCATGCATATCGTATTGTGGTATGAAATGTCATCAGTGGCAAAATGTTAGAGAGTACATTTTCATTTCTAAATTCTGTGGGCCAGATTCTGATATTCTCCCACATGTTGAATAGCACTGAACTCCATGAACAGTCTCATTTAACCCTCATTGTGTTGTAAGTTTCTACTTAGCATGAGTAAGGGTGGCAGATTCTGGCCCTAGGAATTAGATCCAAGCAGAGCTGATATTTTTCATCAAGAGTGTTTAAGAAAAAAGGTATATAAAAACTAGAAATGTAATTGGCTTTCATACTCTCATACCGGAATAGACACAAGAAAAATGGAGAGAATAATTTAATAAAGATTGTTTTAATGTAGAATTGAAGGAAATCTGCTGTATTTTGCCATTTATATAGCTGTTCACTTTTCCTTTTCATGTTTTGTCATGCATGTTTTGGCTGGCATGATTACAATATATTCCTAATCCCTAGAACAGCATTTTTCCCATCACAGCCAACAGCAGCTGCAGCCTGAACAAGTTTATCAGCACTCCCACCTGTGTTTTTGTCATGGGCAGCCAATGATGCCATAACTTCTCATGTCCCTCCCATTACTAATTTGTAGGACACAAATCTTCCCTCAAAGATAGTTGGGTTTTCCATTTTAATCAATTGAAGTTAGGAGCCTAAATACTTTTGACAATCTGGACCTAAGTGTTTTATTTTTTAGTCTGGTTTCAAGGAAATAAACCCCAAGACCTAAAAGATGATGACATTTCCTTACTAACACAGGGCTTGATCTAATGGAAGGACTCCAATGGGCTCTGGATCAGGTCCATGGAAACTGTAAAAAAGAGATTAATTATTCCCAGCTAGAGTTGAGCTCTATAAAAAAATGTTTAGAAGTAACATCTAGTTGTCTACTCACACTTCTAAAGAAGTGACTATTTTTCATTGAAAGGAGAATTGCTATACTGTTCCCACCTGGATTTATCATTTTACTTGACACTTAAACGTATTGCTGCAGTAAAAAGTCTACAAAATGTTAATGGTTTATTTTCTGGCTTTGCAGATCTAGAAATGGGAAAAAAGTTAGCTTTGTGGGCATCTTGAACATTAGCATTAATTCTATTTTTTCAGTAGTTATGCTTTGTCATTACAGATGTGAACATTTTCATTCTTATTACAAGAGTGATCTTTAGCCAAGGAATTATCTAATGGAATAGCTGTTATGCTTGTTGGGTTAACTGTGAACCTAGTCTAAGTTCACAATTCAGACAGCTCTGGCTTGTCTTTCTTCTTTTTTTATTTTTATTTTTATATAGAGAGTTGAGATCTAAGTTACTTACCCCACCCCATCATTGTATTCATCAAGTATTATAGCAAATACAATAAATCTCATAAGATGAATATAAGGATCTGTGTACCCGCTGTGACATTAACCTTCATTTTAAATTAGAGTTTTGGGTTATTTGGTACAACCAAATAATTTTTTTCATTAATATCCCACATACTTTTAAATCATATTTTTCATATCCTTACAAAGATCTGTTCTTAGAAAACTACAGTCTCAACTAGAAATGTGAGCAGACTTTTATTATCTTGTTAGTTCCAGAAGGGAAATCTACCAGCATGTATAGAGGACTAAGCAGAGTTTAGTTGTAGTTTATGGTCTTTTCTGTCTCTTAGCAGAATCATGTACTGTTTACAACTGTATCCATTGTATGCAGGTGCATTGTGAGAAAATGAACCACTGCTGAAGCCATATTATGGACACTTAGTTACAAGTGATCCAGCCACATAGCAAGAAATTAACAATGCTGCATTTGTTTTCTTTTTAATATTTCTCATATTTCTTATTCTCATTCTTTAGGAATGCATTCTAATCCAAGGACACATTCTCATACATTCATTAATCCTGCTGCTCTAAAATGTTTCACATGAAAACTTAAAATCAGATGGCTTTATGCGTTCCAACTGGGCTTTTGTAAAATAGGGTCATCCTTGAACTTATCATCTGCTGAGGTATTAAATTCCAGATTTCACTCAATTACATGATCTTAAGAATGTGGCCATTTGCCATTTCTTTCTCAACTTTGAACAAATGTTATTGTATCTAACTGTTTAGTTTCAGGAATCCCTCAATTATAAATGACCTTTAACAGGAAGTTCTAAGCTTTTTAAAGATTTACCTAAGTAAGACATGTATATTTTGTTTATTTCCTTAATTTTTTAAGACCAAAAAAGATTTTCTCTTTTAGTGCAGAATGCCTCAGAATTTACTAACCAATACACAAATCTCAGATCTGAAGATAGTGTTAGTACCTTTCCCCCACTTCAGATTCACACCGATATTATAAAATATAAGATACTGTGCTAGTGGAAATGTTATTTAATAATTAAGATGGTCCATTTATTAAAGTTACACTTAATACCAGACAAAACTTAAAATGGAGTTAAGGCTGAGAGTTAGGGTAAAAAAAATTATAAGGACATTATAATTATCCCCAAACCAAGCATTATAAACCCAGGAAATTCAGAGTTAAGATTAGTTTTAACAGAAAGCCAAATATACTAGGGGAAGAAATGCCCTGTTAAGGCAGCCAAACAATTGTTCTCTGCACTGTAGTGACTCCACGCAATAACCATACAATTATGATTAAGGCATGTTAGTGTTTGTGGTCCCAGATTGGATTAAACTGACTTTTAAAGACACATAAATCCCACCCACCCCCAATATTTTCCCCCTTACAACATCACTATAGGACAGAGTTAAGGTTGTTTGGGGCCTTAACTGGGCATTTCTTAATGTAGTCGCACCATATAATCTGTAATTATTATGCTGTGTGTATGCATAATGTTAATGAATGGGTGTAATGGAACAGTTATATTTGTATAAACATCATAGATTAATTTCATTACATATGTTGTGCCAGATAAAATACTTTAACTGTCTGGTGACATGTTTATTACAGCTAGCCAGAAACAGCGGAAAGCTTATTATAATAAAATATTTTATTTTACTCAAATTCAGTGTCAAGCAAATCTGTATCTTAAGCTTAAAATTAAAATGAGGAAGGTAAACTGAAGCACAAATCACTGATTATTTGTTAATATCTCTGTTCAGTTACACAGCTATATTGATGCTCATTCTTTTTCACCCTTGGATTTTCTGTTTGAGTGGAATGTTTTTGATCAGGAATGCAACTGACATAAACCTTGCGGTGCTATGACTGGGTTCCCTCACCATGCGGGAAGGGAAAGGGACATGCAGAGCATGGTGAGTGAGCAGTAAAGATGGAGGCAGCTGTCTTTGAGCTGGGAGTAAATGAGAGGCAGAGAGTCTACTAGGTGGTTGCAGAAGAATCTGGAAGGGATAAGGCTGTTGCTCTATAGCAGGGATGAGAACAGAAGACCTGCCTAATAGGGAGGAAGCTGTGCAACCACATGGTGAAGCTGGTAGAGACCCCGGGCAGCTGCTCACAAGAGCAATGCAGAGGTTAGAACAGCTTCTGAAATAGAGCTGGTCAGAAATGCTTTTAATATTTTTTTTTCAGAAAAAATGCCATTTGATTAAAATTAAAACATTGAAAAAATGGCAATTGCAACAAAATTTGTTTAAAACTTCCCCCCAAAACCAACAACAAACCGAAATTAAGTGGTTCAATAAAGTGATTATGTCCCAGTTATGGAATGAAATGTTTCAATTTCTGGTTTCAAAATTACTTTTTGAAATGAAATTCAGTGTTTATGCTAAATAAATAAATAAATAAGGTCAAAATTGTAACAAAATGTTTTAATTGTATTAAAATGAAGCATTTTGATCAACCCCAAACAATGTCTCTTTGGAACTTTGTTTCATGAGATTTTTCTTTTTTTAAATTATGGATGTTCCCAGCAAACAGAGAATCTGGTTCCTGCACAGCTCTATTCCAGTGAACCAGGAAACAGTAGCTGGGAAAAAGAGTGGACCTGTAGCAGCAGAGAGCAAGCAAGAAACTGACGGGGGACTGGCCCCTGCAGATGAAAGGGAGCAGCCAGTGTCCTTGGACCAAACAGTCATTCTGATTCATTAACAGAGCAGTAGCCCAAAGGATCTTTTAAATGGGGAAGAAGTGGGAAAGGTTGATAAGGCCTCTGATTTAGGGACTGTGTGAGTGGGGGAACAGTGCAGAAGGAGGCTGGGATCAAGATACAGGCGGAGGGTGTTAGTGAAAGATGAGTTTCAGCCTGGAACATTGAATGCTGAATTCTTTTCATGGGAAATGTGTGTGTGCTTTGTAGTCTAATATCACCAATGAGCTGATATGACATCCCGTGTGGACAGTCAATCAGCGGGGAGGTAATGCAGCAGCACCCCATCACAACCCACAGGCAACAGTTAGATCACCAGAAGCTTATCCGATCCTATCTGTCAGAGACCAAGGGCCTAAGGCTATTTATTACCAAACAAGGGGTGGAATTAAAGGACCCCTCTTTGACTTCCCTCTAGGTGCAAACTTGGGAATTACTATGGATTTTTGCTATAACTAAGGCTATGCATGCTTTTCCCTTCTACCAGCTCTAGTAAATGTGTGTGTGTAAGCAATTAATGGAAACCCACCAAGAGCTAGAACCTGTAGGACTTAGTGGGTGGATGTCTACAGATTTGCCTCTAAGTTTAGGTACACGTACTATGCTAACAAGTATGTGGAAGGGTTGGGTACATCCCAGGACTCATGTCAGCCTTTCATACTGTTGACCATGAAGTTTTTTTGGAGCATTAGCAGACACTAGCAGGGGTGGATGGAGATGTTCTTGAGTGGCTCCATTCTTATCTTTTTGAGAGTGTTCAGAGAACAAATGGTAATTTGGGCAACTCTGCCCCAAGGGCTATCTATTGAGGGATGCCACAGTGGTCAATATTGCTACTATTGTGTATGAGGCTATGAGGCTGCAAGGAGGGGTAGAAAGCTAGAGAAGAGACATGTATTCACTATGCTGATGACACTCAGCCCTATGTGTGCATCACTTTTGACCCTTCTAGAGCCGTGGAACAAATTACCCAGTCCTAGGTGAATAGGGGGTTGGATGAGAGCTAGCTTGCTGTGACTCCATCCAGACAAAACTGAGATAATGCTGGTGGGGGCTAGAGGAAGCAGCTGGAAGAGTTGATGGAATATCTGACAGCACCCCTAATAGAGGAAGTGCAACCACCACTTATAAAACACATGCACAATTTGGGGTTGTTAGTGCCTGGTTCAGTCCTGAATGCTAAGAGCACCTTTTTGTTCTGGTCCTGGCTTTTTCTCTCTGATGTGGTCCTTGCCACAATTATCCATGCCTTAGTCATCCAGCATTAGTCACACCAACTTTAGATATTGTAATTTACTCTAAGCCTTGGTCTACACTACGAGTTTAGGTTGAATTTAGCAGCGTTAGATTGATTTTACCCTGCACCCGTCCACACAACTAAGCCATTTCTGTCGACTTAAAGGGCTCTTAAAATCGATTTTGGTACTCCTACCCAACAAGGGGATTAGCGCTGAAATCGACCTTGCTGGATTGAACTTGAGTTAGTGTGGACGCAATTCGACGGTATTAGACTCCGGGAGCTATCCCAGCTCCATTGTGACCACTCTGGACAGCACTCTCAACTCCGATGCACTGGCCAGGTAGACAGGAAAAGCCCCGGAAACTTTTGAATTTCATTTCCTGTTTGCCCACCATGGAGAGCTGATCAGCACAGGTAGCCATGCAGAGCTCATCAGCATAGGTGACCACGGAGTCCCAGAATCACAAAAGAGCTCCAGCATGGACCGAATGGGAGGTACTGGATCTGACCGCTGTATGGGGAGATGAATCCGTGCTATCTGAACTCTGTTCCAAAAGACGAAATGCCAGAATATTTGAAAAAAAATCTCAAAGGGCATGGACAGAAGCCATAACAGGGACCCTTAGCAGTACTATATGCAACATGCAGGGGGGGATAGCTCAGTGGTTTAAGCACTGGCCTCCTAAACCCAGGGTTGTAAGTTCAATCCTTAAGGAGGCCGCTTAGGGATCTGGAGCAAAAATCCATACTTGATCCTTCTGGTGAAGACAGGGGGCTGAACTCAATGACTTTTCAGGATCACTTCCACTTCTATGAGATAGGTATATCTCCATTATATATTATATTATTAAACTTACAGAGCTGAGGCAAACCTACCAAAATACCAGAGAGGCAAACTACGTCTCCCGGGCAGAGCCCCAGACATGCCACTTCTGTGATGAGCTGCATGCCATTCTAGGGGGTGCCCCTACAACTACCTTACCCCTGTGCTTTGACTCCATCAATGGACTCTCATGCAACAGGGATGTGGATTTAGGGGACAAGGAAGAGGAGGAGGACGACATTGAAGTTAGTGCACAGCAAGGAAGCGGAGAAAACATTTTCCCGACAGCCAGGAACTGTTAATCACCCTGGACCCAGTACCCTCCCAACCCATCCAAGGTGGGCTCATGGACCTTGAAGGCAGCGAAGGCACCTCTGGTGCGTGTACCTTTGTAAATATTGTACATGGTTTAAAAGCAAGCATGTTTAATGATAAATTTGCCCTGAAGACTTGGGATGCATTTGCGTCCAGTACTGCTACTGGAAAAGTCTGTTAACGTGCATGGGGATGGAGCGGAAATCCTCCAGGGACATCTCAGTGAAGCTCTTCTAGATGTATTCCCAAAGCCTTTGCAAAAGGTTTCTGGGGAGGGCAGACTTATTCCGTCCTCCATTACCATGCCAGGACAGTAGCATGTAGTCTGGAATCATTGCATAACAAAGCATGGCGGCATATGGTTCCGGTGTTTGCTGGCATTCAAGCAACATCCGTTCTTTATCTTTTGGTGTTATCCTCAGGAGAGTGATATCATTCATGGTCACCTGGTTGAAATAGGAGAATTTTATTAAGGGGACATTCAGAGATGGCCGTTCCTGCTGAGTTGTTTGCCTGTGGCTGAACATAAATCATCCCCGCTGTATGCCACATGGTGGGGGGAGGGGTGAAGCGATCATCCCAGAGAATAGGGTGGGGTGGAGGGCTTTAGTTGGGTTTGTGCTGCACGTTAATCCGAAAACTGCAGCCCCTCCTTTTAAATGGCCAACCACTTTTAAATGGCCAACCCAACGGGTGCTTGGTATGGGACATGAGGGCGCTGCTGTTTGAAACCATTCCCACATGTTTTGAAGGTCAAAGAAGCCAAAAGACTGTGGCTTGCCATGGCTGCCTGCAAGCCAAATTCTGTTGCCCACTGGCCCTGCGTGTGTGATCTCTCACACCAAACCGGCAGGCAAATGCAACCTTGTAAAGAAAGCACACGTGCTATGTAATGTTAACAGCTTGGTTCACCGTGGAAGAGTGTACCCATTGTTCTCTAAAATACTACTCTCCTTTTTTTTCCTCCCACAGCTGCAAATGTTTCAACGCTCGCTGTATCATCTCCATCCCAGAGGCTAGCGAAGCTTAGAAGGCAAAAAAACCGCACTTGGGATGACATGTTCTCTTAGCTCATGCAGTTCTCCCACACTGAAAGAGTCCAGCAGAATGGGTGGAGGAAGACAATGTCAGAGTGCAGGAAAGCACAAAATGAATGCGAGGACAGGAGGGACATGTGAGAGGACAGAAGGGACCAGTGAGAGGAGATGTGGCGTCAGCGTGATGAAAGGAGGCAGGAAGCAATGCTCAGGCAACTCAAGGATCAAACTCATATTCTCCAGCGTACTGTTGAGCAGGACAGGCGGCAGGAGTAACACAGACTGCCGCTGCAGCCACCCAGCAATGCGGTGGGGGGACTCTGGCCACCCAACCACTCCACACCAGGGGACTGCCCAACAGAAAGCTGGCATTCAATAAGTTTTGAAGTGCAGTGTGGCCTCGTCCTTCCCTCCTCCACCACCCCACCCAGGCTACCTTGGCAGTTATCCCCCCATTCACGTGACAAAGTAATAAAGAATGCATGAATTTTGAACAACAATGACTTTATTGCCTCTGCAAGCAGTGATCAAAGGTGAGTAGAGTGAACCAAGGGGTCAGGTTTTTATCAAGGAGAAACAAACAGAACTTTCACACCATAGCCCCCTGACCAGTCATGAAACTGGTTTTCAAAGCTTCTCTGATGCGCATCACGCACTGCTGTGCTCTTCTAATCACCCTGGTGTCTGGCTGTGCGTAATCAGCGGCCAGGCGATTTGCCTCAACCTCCCACCCCTCCATAAACGTTTCCCCCTTACTCTCACAGATATTGTGGAGCACACAGCAAGCACTAATAACGATGGGAATATTGGTTTTGCTGAGGTCTAACTGAGTCAGTAAACTGCGCCTGCGCACTTTTAAATGACTAAAGGTACATTCTACCACCATTCTGCACTTGCTCAGCCTATAGTTGAACAGCTCCTGACTACTGTCCAGGCTGCCTGTGTATGGCTTCAAGAGCCATGACATTAAGGGCTGGGTCCCCAAGGATAACTATAGGCATTTCAACATTCCCAACGGTTATTTTCTGGTCTGAAAAGTAAGTCCCTTGCTCCAGCCATTGACACAGACCAGAGTTCCTAAAGATGCAAGTGTCATGTACCCGGGGCGGTTCTAGGAATCCCGCCACCCCAAGCAGGGCAGCACGCCATGGGGCGCGCTCTGGCGGTCGACAGTCCCGCAGCTCCTGGGGACCTCTTGCAGACATGCCTGTGGAGGTACCGCTGGTCCCGCGGCTCCGGTGGAGCATCCGCTGGCATGCCTGCGGGAGGTCCACCCGAGCCGCTGGACCAGCGAACCCTCCGCAGTCATGCCTGCAGGAGGTCCACTGGTCCCGCGGCTCCGGTGGACCTCCCGCAGGCATGACTGCGGAAGGTCCACCGGAGCCGGCTGCCGCCCTACCGGCAAAATGCCGTCCCAAGCGCGCGCTTGGCGCGCTGGGGTCTGGAGCCGGCCCTGCATGTACCTTTCCTGGCCATCCCATGTTGATGTTGGTGAAACGTCCCTTGTGATCCACCAGTGCTTGGGGCACCATTGAAAAGTACCCCTTTCGGTTTATGTACTCGCTGCCTTGGTGTTCCGGTCCCAAGATAGGGATATGCGTTCCGTCTACTGCCCCACCAAGTTAGGGAATCCCATTGCAGCAAAGCCGTCCACTATGGCATGCACATTTCCCAGAGTCACTACCCTTGATATCAGCAGCTCTTTGATTGTGTTGGCTACTGAATCACAGCTGCCCCACAGTAGATTTGCCCACTCCAAATTGATTCCCGACTGACTGGCGCTGCAAGCGTCCAGAGGGCTATCGCCACTCGCTTGTGAACTGTCAGGGCAGCTCTTATCTTGGTATTCTTGTGCTTCAGGGCAGGGGAAAGCAAATCACAAAGTTCCCTTATGCATGCAAAAGTTTCGCAGTCACTGTGAATCATCCCAGACCTGCAACACTATGCGGTCCCACCAGTCTGTGCTTGTTTCCCGGGCCCATAATTGGCATTCCCTGGCATGAGCTTGCCCCATTGTCACCAGGATGGACAAATTGCCGTGGCCCGTGCTTTTAGAGAAGTCTGTGTCCATGTGACTGCCCTGCCATCGCTGCTGTCACCTCCTCGCCTGCCTTTGCAGGTTCTGGTAATGCAAATACTGTAGGATAATGCGCGTGCTGTTTACAGTGCTCATGACTGCCACAGCGATCTGAGTGGGCTCCATGCTTGCCATGCTATGGCGTTTGCATGGAAAAAAGGCATGAAACAATTCTCAGCCATTGCTCTCAGTGAGGGAGGGGCGACTGATGACTGTAGCTATCCCACAGTTCCCGCAGTCTCCGCCAACCATTTGAATTGTGGGTTGAGCTCCCAATGCCTGACGGGCCACAAACATTGTCGCAGGTGGTTCTGGGTACATGTCATCAGCCCCCCCTCACTCCACCCCCGTGAATGAAACGTGAAAAAATTGTTTCTTGCCTTTTTTCACTGTCACCATATGTCTCCTGGGTGGTGCTGGCAGACGCGGTACTGCAGTGCTACACAGCAGCATCCCCTTGCCTTGCCTTGCCTTGTCTTGCAGACAGCAGACTGTGCAGTATGACTGGTAGCCGTCATCGTTGTCCTGTGAATGCTCCTGGCTGGCCTCGGTGAGGTCGGTTGGGGACACCTGGACAAAAATGGGAATGACTTCAGGTCATTCTCTCTTTAAGTTTTGTGTAATGGAGATTTAGTCCTGCCTGGAATATCATACCAGCTGGAGGCTTCTGCCTCAGGCTGCTCTACCAGTTGGCAGCACCGTGCGGTCGCACTTACCCCAGCCTGCCCCTTGCTCCCATGGCTCATGAAGCCTGGACAGTAGTAAGGAGCAGCAAAGTCAGTGTTGTTTCAAATTCATGCATTCTTTATTAATTTGTCACACAAATGGGGGGGATAACTGTCAAGGTAGCCCAGGAGGGGTGGGGGAGGAGGGAAGCAATGGGTGGGGTAGTTGTAGGGGCACACAGTAGAATGGCATACAGCTCATCATTTCTGTGCGATGTCTGGGGCTCTGACCCGGAGCGGCCATTTCCCTCTCTGGTTCTTTAGTAGGCTTGCCTGATATTCCAGGCAGGACTGAATCTCCATTAGACAAATCTTAAAGAAGAGAATGACCTGGGGAGTCATTCCCATTTTTGTCCAGGCTCCTCCGACCGACCACACTGAGGCCAGCCAGGAGCACCCATGTCTGCCCAAGTGCTCCCGACCAACCTCACCGAGGCCGGCCAGGAGCATCCATGACAACAGCAGATGGTACAGTAGGGCTTGTAACCATCTTTGCCAACTTGCAAAGGCAAGGACCTGCTACTGTGTAGCATTGCAGTACCGCATCTGTCAGCAGCACCCAGGAGACATATGGTGACAGTGAGCTGAGCAGGCTCCATGCTTCCCGTGGTATGTTGTCTGCACAGGTAACCCAGGAAAAAAGGTGAGAAACAATTTTTTGCCATTGCCTTCATGGGGGATGTACCCAGAACCACCCATGACAATGTTTTTGCCCCATAAGGCACTGGGAGCGCAATCCAGAATTCCAATGGAGGGTGGAGACTGCAGGAACTGTGGGATAGCTACCCACAGCGCAACACTCCGAAAGTTGGTGCTAGTCTCAGTACTTTGGATGCACACCGCCAACTTAATGTGCTTAGTGGGGACACACAAATGACAGTATCAAATTGATTTCTAAATAATTGACTGCTATTCATAGAATATCAGGGTTGGAAAGGGCCTCAGGAAGTCATCTAGTCCAACTCCTTGCTCAAAACAGGACTAACCCCCAGACAGATTTTTGCCCCAGAGCCACAAGTGGCCCTCGCAAGGCTTGAACTCATAACCCCGGGTTAGGGGACCCATACTCAAACCACTGAGCTAGCCCTCCCCCTACATCAAGCTAATTTTGTAGTGAAGACATACCCTGAGTGGGGGCTACACCTTGGGACCATTCGGAAGCTAAAGCTGGTACAGAATGTTGCAGCCCACTCATTAAGTGGAGTTGCCTGTTGGGAGCACATCGGACTAGTGCTCTGGGATCAGCACAGGCTTCCAGTAGCCATCCTGGTGCAATTCAAGGAGTTGGTTTTAACACCTTTAAGCCCTAAATGGTTTGGCACTTGATTATCTGAGGGACCAGTTCTCTACCTATGATGTATTCTCACAATTGAGATCAGCAGAGGCACTAAAGCTGGAGCTCCTTCACTCTAAATGAGAGGGAGCTGCTGTCAGGGCCTTCTCTGGGAGTTTAATTTTGTAACTCATGCTCCCCACCCAATTTGTGCACCAAACGCCAGATTTATTAGGTTTCTGGGCACACTCCAAAGTCTGTCTTTTTTCTTTCTTTGTGCAGTCTGTTAAGAAGGGTGTGGGCTAAGGGAGATATATTTATGAGCAGTCCTTATTGAAGTGTTAGGCTATGATTTTTAATTTAGGGGCAGGTGCCCAGAGCACTGTATTTAAAATGAAAGAAATAAACAACAAAATAAATAACTGTCAAAACATTTAGGGAATTGCTAGTTACAGTGTGAGCAGAAACTTCCAAGTGCAAAGTGTAATAAACAGATTTTGCATGTGGAATCATCTTGAAGGTGAGGGTATGCTTATGCATGAGAACCTGAAGAGATGCAGAATTCAAGAGAATAAAGCACAAAATTGAGCATTTTCATTATGGGAAACATCCATATTTCAGCTACTCTCTGTCTCTAGGTATTTCTCATGTGTCCAGAGCTGTTATGTTCTTCTTGGGCAAATAGATGAAAGCAAAACCAATCACAAACAATAAGAGAGAGGTTAAAAGAAAACCTTTAAAAAAGTCAAGAAATAATCCAGAAAGAAGGGATATATAAGTGGATAATCTGCAAAACATTTAATGTTGGTGTTAGCTGCTGATTTTTTTTATAGGCTATGAGTTAGTGAGGGTGCAGGACCTGTTAGAAAGGGGAGTTTTCAAATATTCACAGCTAGAAACAGGTAAGGAGTACTTTATCCTCTACCAAATCTTTAATTTATAATAAACTATTCCCTTGCTACTCACATGTTCAGCACAGCTGGCTTATTTTGTCTCCGGTTCTCAAGAAAGCAATATCACAGCATGGCAGCAGGAAATAACAGGGAGTTTAAAAGAATTAGTTACAAAACAAGTTAAATAGAAAATTTAATTAGAAAATACTCCTCAGCAACTTTATTTTGTCTCTTTAATAGTAGACTAGCTTTCTTTTTAGTCTTTTCATATATTGATTGTAATAGCAGATAATTATGGATCTGCACTTTCATAACTTTTATTTACTACTGTATTTCAGATCATTGAGTCTATTAATATAAAAAAATTACATATTTTTCTTGTAAATATCTACTGAATCAAATGGGAATCAGATGGGAACTTTATGAGCAATATAGCCCAGTGGATAGGACTCTCATAGACTCAGGAAATCTGGGTTTTATTTTCAGATCTGCCACTAACCTACTGTGTAACAACAATCAAGTCCCTTGATAAAGAAGCCTAGTTATGTCTACATAGCAATAGAAGACATGCAGCAGAGACTCAGGGTGCATCTACACTGCAATGTAAGCCCAGGGTTAGTGGACTCGAGTTAGCTGATCTGTGTTAGGGAACCCTGGGCTTAAGCACTTACATTGTATTTAAACCCTAGGTTAAGAATTTTCTGACCTGTGCTCAAACCTAGGGCTCTGGTGTTCACACTGCAGTGTGCAGACCTGAGTCAAACTAACCATATCCCAGAAACCTAGGAACATTGTGCATTGTGGGAAAACTTTACTGCCCGCCCCCCTGCATGTTACCAGGAAGCAGCTCGCTTTCAAAAAGGCTTGTTCAGTTCACGCTCCATTGAAATCCCAGGGGGCTCCCTGATACGATGCTTGCAGATCAGTGATGAGAACAGAATGGGTTAATGCTGACCTGAGCTGCTGCCATTTGCTGGGGGGAGATGGGGGGCTTCCATTTTCAATAGAGTGGATTGCACATTGTTGGGCTAGAGAAGACTAAAGTTGTCCCATGGATATTTCCAGATGACTCCTGCCACCTGGGTCAAGTGGGGCTGCGGCTACACTGCAAAGAAATAGGACTCAGACTCTGGGTCCTGACTTGACTCAAGCTTGGACCCTCCATCCCTGCAGGGTCCTGGGACCCTGTATCCGAGTCCTAGGTTAGCAGTGTAGTGTACATTGCAGTGTAGACACAAGGGGGGTGGAGGGCTAGCCTTGAGCCCAGGCTCAAGTACAGGCTGACACTGCAATGTAGACATACCTTCAAATCTTGAGTCAACTGGCTCAGGCTTGTGCTACAGGGCTCAAAATAGCAGTATAGACGTTTGGGCTCAGTCTGGAGCCTGGGCTCTGAAACCCAGTGAGTGGGGTGGGTGTCAGAGCCTAACCTCCAGCCTGAACAGGAACATCTACACTGCTATTTTTAGCCCCATAGTATGAGCCCGATGAGCAGGAGTCAGTTGATCTGGGCTCTGAGACTCACAGCCATACGTTTTTTTATTGAAATGTAGACATACCCCTAGATCTATATCACTTCCTGTATATTGGTGGTAGTATATTAGGTTTTTGTTTATGAGTTTGTTTTGTTTTTAGAATAGAAGACAACACTGGGGTGTAGCACTGTGTATTGTGATGAGAGAGAGCACAGCAGCATAGTTGATGTATTACTGGAGCTGTGGAAAACGTTTTCTCAGGCAGCTTACTCTCCGCTTCTTTAGCCTTAGTTTCTCATATGTATGCAACTACTACCAGACATGCAGATGATGAGTTTGTACACATATGCTTTTTGGACCAATTCATCTTGTTTGAATGACTTTCTTTTGAATAGACATAATATTGGTACTATATTTGGGTTATTTTAACCACTCTGTCAAGTGCAGAAAATTCCCGAATGAGCTAAAGTGAGTCAAACTTTCCAAAACAACATTTGGAGTTGGAGTCTCCTAAATTTACTCAGGATATGTCTACACTGCCTGGGTCTGTGCTTGTGGACTTGGTGTTTACTTGAGCATCTACACTGCATAGTAAACCTGGGCTTATAGTTGCTGGACCTGGGTCTCACAGCCGTGCTGCTAACATGCTAACATTATGTAGATGTTCTGACTTGGGTCTGTGGCTTGAGCTGTGTCCACATTACAAATGACAGGGCTGGGACCTGAGTAACAGTGGGACTCTGGCTCTGACCCACCTCTCCTCTCACAGTCCTAGGACCTGGGTCTTGAGTGCTTGCTGACCGGTATCAGACTGATTTGCATGTGGATAGATGTGGGACTTGGGCTTAAACCTGAGTCAGAGATCTGGCTTAGTGTGCAGTGTAGACATACCTTATAAAGCAACTGGAAACTCTGCTTGAGTTTTGAGGTGTAGACAAAAAAACCTGTTAGACTAATTGATATAGGTCTGATCCCAAGCCTATTGAAGCCAATGGAAGGCTTTCCACTGAGCTTTGGATCAGGCTCATACTCATGTGTCTATTGAGGAATTTTCATAAGATCTTCTCTGCCCATTTTGGAAGGTTTTGTACAGAGTGCCCTGATGGTGCCAATATTATAGACATTTTATGTGAAAATATATAAAATCTCAGTGTGGGAGTATTAATACAACACGTGATGCCACATAGGGCCTGATCCTGCAGTCCTTAATCAGGCAAAGCTACTATTTGTTTTAATTTCTATGAACAATTTCAAGATCAGGCCCAAAGTACTTTATATAGATTGCAAAAAGTATGGTAACAATGTTTAATCCATATTATAAAAAATAAAGTGATAACTGCTGTTCTCTTGTGTTATGGAAGCTGATCTTTGTAAGAAAAGGAACAAATATGAGAGACTTTATTTTTCCTTCTTTATTTTCCTTCTCAGTCTTCTGTCACATTCACCTGTAAAAAAGGTCTAATACATTAAAAATCTACTGCCCTATTTTTCTGCAGCCTTGTAAGGAAAGGGACATAATTTTATAAAATGTTTTCCCAGATTTTTTTTAAAAAGTAGAATCCACAGGAAATTGTTGGAAGTTTAATTTCCCTGCTAGCTTTGAATTTTGAATGATCTTCCTATCGTTGTGATGCTGGTGTTCTTATCACTGGTAACCTCATCTTCCCTTCCCCATTTTCTCCTTTATCTTACTACACTTACCTGTTCCATCTTGCCTTAAATTTTGCTGTTTATTGTTCTACAAACTCTGTAGGACAGACAGAGAAAATGGTTACATTAGGTTGCGAATAGTTTGTACTTTGGAAACTTGGATCTTGTGAAGAAAGGTTGGCAATTCTACATTAGTAAGGTTAATAATTTTAGCCCGATTAGTAAAAAGAAACCAGGCTTCTGTATTAGAGAGCAGAATGTTTGGATTTAACAATTAGTAAAATTAGGAAAATCCAAAGGAAGATGGAATGTAATCTTAGAAAACGTACTTGTATATATTTATTCACAAAGTGACTAGCTGGCATTTTCATATTTATTAATACTGACTTCATCTTAAAGCAGGAAGTAAATCCAGCAAAGCTCAGATGTCATAGCCTTACCTCTAGATGCAGAGAAGGCCCTTGATTGGGTTGAAATGCCCTACCTAATGGCTGTCCTAAAAAAATTTGGATTTGGACCAATATTTGTGAATTCGGTCAGTGTATTATACAATTCTTCTCTCGCTTCGCTGGCAACGAATGGAATTATTTCTCCCACATTTCACTGAGAAAGAGGGACATGACAGGGCTGTCCCCTCTCACCCCTCCGTTTTAATCTCTCTCAAACTACTGGCAACTACTGTACATAGGTCAGCAGTCAGCCGTTGAAGGTGTATAAACATGAAATAATACAAAATCAGTTTATATGCTGATGACATTTTTGTACTATTGAAGAATCCATCCTCATCAATCTCACCATTACTGAATGTAGTTGGTTTTTTTGGAAAGATCTCTGGTTTTCACATTAACTGGAATAAATCAGAAGCAATGGATCTATCCAAAAGACCAGATCTTTCTCAGTTTCAGTATTTTCCGTTTCAAATATGCAAGAAAATACCTTACTTAGACTTTTACTAAGTCTTTACTATGATGTCCTAATCTTGTTTGTCCTAATCGTCTCAAAATTGTTTCTATAAAAATGGACTCTATAAAAAGAAATTTCCAAGGATGTAGAGAGGTGGCATCTCCTTTCTCTGTCCTTACTGAGAAATAGTCAAAATTAATATCTGCCCAAGATTTACTTATATCATTAGCTTATTGCCTTTCAAGGTCTCTCCCTCACTCTTTGCTTGAATAAACAGGCATATTATGCAATTTATATGCGATAAAAAACAGCCTGGCTTGTCACACAACACCCTTAAAAAATCCTGGGGTTGCCAGATTTCTCTCTCTATTACCTAGCATTCCAGATGCTTCCTATTATAAAATGGCTCCTCTTTAGTGGTTCTGTATACATATTGGCCTGATTTGAGAATGAAAACAGCATCGCTCTGCCATTTGGTTCCCTCTCTTCTTTTATATACATTAAGAGGCTACCCACACCCATGAGCAAAATCCAGTCTTTGCATCTACATGCAATTCTCTTCTTCTACCACTACGGGATGGCCTTGATCCTGAGGCACAGGTTAAGCCTATACTTAAAACATTCTGGATAAAAAAAGGATTAACAAAAATTAAAGATATAATACAAGATGATAGACTGGCCTCTTTCAATTACATGTGTAACAAATATCAGCTACCACTATCTCACAGTTCCTTCTTTCAGTGGCTATGCTAAAGGATTCATACAAGGGTAGGGGACAATTAGTCCATTTCAGCTCTCTTACTTCTAGAAGAACATGCTAATAAATATGGAGCCAGAAATCACTTTGTAGGAATTACTTATAGGTGGCTTGATGCTTTGCATTACCCTCTCAATCTCAGTCTCAGACAACAATGAGGAAAAGAACTTAGCCTCACTATCACAACCTGGCAGGATATCTGGGTTATTGCGAAAGATACTGCAAGTTCTTTATCCTTGCGATTCTTCCAGAACAAGATATTAAACAGATACTATAGACTCCAGAACATTTGTTTAAGGCTAGATTGGCAACACATAGCGAATGTTGGAGATGCAAACAGTCACATGCCAACCTTTTACACAGCCGCTATACCTGTAAAACAATGCATGTGTTCTGGAACACCATATTCAGTGCTCTTTCAAAAATTAAGCATCATCATCTTTCCTTCTCCAAGCTTGTGAGTTTTAGGTGTACTACATGAGTTTGTATTACCAGTTAAAAAAGATATCTGAAATTTCTCCCCCAAACATAGACTGGCTTAGTGAGCATGCTACTACTGCGTTAATGGAAAAAAATGACTGTCTAAGAGAAATGCTTGGAAAAATAAGAGGATGTCAGGTTATGCATGAAACTATTGCATATTTTTACAGTTTAGTATATATTACTCCCCAATACTCATAGTTTATGTTCTCACATATTAATCTATTTAAGTCACTTTAATAATTGATGCTCTGCATGACTTCTACAGGCTCAAGTTTTTTGTTTGTTTGTTTTCCAGGCTTTGGAAATAAAGAACATTTAATTTTATTTATCTGCTATTTCCATCTTCTGCATGTATTTATGTTTCATTGTGTTCTGTTTATATTTTACATAACAATAAAAATAAAACTGGAAGTAGAAGGAGATGATACTGAAAGGAAGGGAGTTTGTCTGGCAATGTGTATCTATTCTATTCTGTTCTGTACAGGTTCTCATAAACTCCCATCACTATAGCATCTGAACACCTTCTAATAGAGCATTAAACAACATGACAACTTATCGTGTCCCCAGGGAAGACTAATGTATGCAGTGCAGTGTTTTGGTATGGGGCTGTTATTTTCTGGTGGGTTTTTTTTTAGTAAATGCATCCTGCTCTGTTTACATTAGTGGAGGTGAGGTCAAAGAGGGCATCTTATACTTGGAACAGAAGGCAGTGAAGTTATTGATGGTGTAGCACCAGTTTCTTCTGACTCTTTTTCACCAGCCAACAAGGGCTTGATTTAGATCCACAGGTCTTGGGTTCAGACTCTTTCAGTGTCCAGAGACAGGACTGATGTGTGGAAACAGAACCAATATCAAGAAGGTATCCACATCAGCGAATAAAGTGAGCGTTGGGTTCAGATAACATGGTGTACCCACCTCCTGAACCTTAGTAAGATGAACATAGGATTATGGAAACATAATATGGTGCATGATTTGTTCTTCAATAGCTGTTGGAATTAAAGATACTAGAATACACAGGAGAAATGACTCTCTGTCCTATCAGTAGGCACTCAGGCTTACTTTGTCCAAGCAATTTATAAAGAATGAGAATGAAATGCTGTGTTAACCAATGACAGCAGAAAGGGTGAGAGATGAGGTAAAATTACTTCATAAACAAGTGCCCCACAAGAGAAGAAGAAAACTTACAGCAGGAAAGCCCCAGAAAGCTTCCAAGTGACTGGAGGATTTAACAGTGTAACTCAAAATTATGAAGCATGGAGAATATCTGAACAAGTTTAAAACAGGCCAAGGAAAAACTAGTTGAAGATAAATCAAGACAAAATTAAGCATTTGGGCTCAAGACAGCAGTGGAGTCATGAATCTTTTGAAGTTCAGATGGAAGATTTAAGCAAATTGCTCAGTTGAGAAAAGGACAGATAATAGTGAGGAGAGTGCATGGAGAGTCAATAATCCAGAACAGGCATTGCTAATAGTGTCCTTGGAATGATTCGTGAGATAAACCAGGTCTTGGTACCAGTCAGAGAGTCAGTATATAATTAGCTGGGCTCTCCTAATGAGATCTGATTTGTGCTACTCTATATTTAATAACTGGCTGGTGGATTTGCATTCACAGAATCATTCCATGTATGACGATGAGTTGGTGGGGAAGGCTGGAGATCAAGGGGAGCAAGCTGGACAAGAGCCGAGCAAGAGGAAACGATAGACAGCTGGGGATATAGAGTCAGCAAGGGAGGGATCAAGAAAGAAGATTATTTAAGCAAGGACTAACGGAGTAACAGGAGTAACAGGAGACTGAGACAGAGGGTATTACACATTTGTAGACACATAAAGCTTTTACAAAGTAGTATCCCAAGGGAAAATTCCCTTGGAGTACTGATTTTTTTTTAAGGTCCACTGTGTTTTTCAAAAATGGCTGTTTCAAAGATAATTTGTGTACAAATGAATAACTCTAATGTGAGAGCTCACAGACACATGCATGGAGTTTTGCAGGAAAAATAGGTTTATCTGGCTATTACAGAATGTATCAGATGCTAGTCTTAAACCTGGGAATATATTGTAACAAGTCAATGGCCAGGGCCCTGATTCAGCAAAGAAAATTTGAACAAGCTTAAAAGTTACGCATGTGCTTAAGTGCTTTGATGAAAATCAAATCACATAAGATGAGCTTCTTCTGGGAGGTGCTCAGAGCCATCAACAATAACTGAAGTCAAATGGAGTTGATCGTCCTTAGTATTTTGCAGGATTGGCCTCTAAGCAAGCAGCTTAATGTTTATCCTTGAATTTCTTTGCATCACACAACAAACTTAACACTAGCCATATTTTCTAATAGGTATTTTATAGTTTTCTGCAGTGGAAACGTCTCTGAATTTGCATTACTGATCCAATTAGTAAAATATGTATTCAGAGAAAAGATCCAACAGTGCATGAACCATTGTCACATTAATAATCCATTCCAAATTTTACTAAGCACTAAAAGAGTTATTGCACCCAAGCAGTCAGTAATTGTAAGATGCACAAATTAAAATACATTTCTGTTATGTCCTAGGGGCAGCCGGTGTAGGAAGCAATCACTTGAGGCCAGAGAGCAGACAGCTAACCAAAACCTCCATTTTATTTACAGAAAACAGAGAGCTCACTCAGCCGGTTGAAACCGGCTGAGCTATCCCTTAATAGTCTAACTCAGTTGCCATAGTAACAAAACCCATGACAACCAAATACACAACATATTCCTCACCCCCTAATAAGAACATCCCCTAAATAAAACACACACTAAACTAGAGAAGGAGGGTAGACTGCCTCCATTCCCGGCTAAACCCTGGGGATTATTTTGCCCCATAACCGTGGGTTCGCCCTAACTAAAGATCCTGCCGATGAGGAGGCCTTCTGTCTCTAGGTGGATTACGGCGAACTTCTGGTGTTGTTGCACCCGAAAGTACTAGGGGCTCAGGGTCCGCAGCACGAATAGGTGAGGAGGTGGTATCAGCTCGTGCTGGGCAAAGGGGTATCTCAGCTGCCGGCAGTAATGGAGAACAGTCAGGAACAGGTGACTCATGATTCGGTGTCTCACCAGGAGGGGTGAAGTCAGACCCCTCAACTGCAGATGGGTCCTGAAGACTGGCATGACCTGGCAACAGCTGATCTACATGTCGCCGCCAGGTAAGATTCTCTGCAGTCCGGACTGTATAGGAAACAGGTCCTGTTTGAGTGATGACTGTGGCTGGGACCCATTTAGCTCTGGAAGTATAATTCCGAGCCAAAACTGGCTGCCTTGGGCTAAAGGTTCGGTCTTTTGCTCTCGGTGCCCGTCTGATTACTTGATATTGCTGCTGATGTTGCACAGTTTGTCTGGGTTCAGAAGGTTTCAGCAGATCAAAGCAAGTGCGCAGCTGTCGTCCCATCATTAGAAAGGCTGGGGAAGCCTGGGTCGTAGCATGAGGTGTGTTTCTATAGGAAAGTAAGAAGGTATCCAGACGCTTTTGAATGGAGTGTTGTCCCTTTGCTGATTTCAAAGCGTTTTTCATTGTCTGCACAAATCTTTCAGCTAATCCGTTGGTGGACGGATGATATGGTGCTGACGTGATGTGGTGTATCCCATTTGCCTTCATAAAATTTTGAAACTCCTGAGAGACAAACTGCGGTCCTTTGTCGCTCACAAGTTGTTCTGGCAGACCAAAACGACTAAAGAGTCCTCGTAGTTTTTGGATAGTAGTCTCTGCAGTAGTGGACTGCATTATAGAGACTTCTGGCCATTTAGAATGGGCATCTACTGCCACCAAGAACATGCTTCCTTCAAGGGGGCCAGCAAAGTCAACGTGAATACGTTGCCACGGGTTTTCAGGCCAGTCCCATGGGTGTAGGGGTGCCCACTGGGGTGCATTTCTTACACTCTGACATGACATACAAGCTTTTGCCTTCTCTTCAATAGCACTGTCCAATCTAGGCCACCAAAAATAGCTTCGTGCAATTTCCTTCATGCGCACTATTCCACAGTGACCGGAATGTAGCTGTTCTAACATCTGTGATCTCAGGGGTGGTGGAATAATGACACCCCTCCCCCACAACAAACAACCAGATTGGACCGATAACTCCGTCCGCCTGGACATGTAGGGAACAAGGTCGGGTGAGACCAGAGAGGTTTGTCGAGATTTTCCATGCATCACCAGGTCCATAACTTGGGATAATACTGGGTTGACAGTGACTTTAAAATCACCGCAAATCCGAAGAGAGCCATCTTTCTTCACTATTGGAACAATAGGAGTGGCCCATGAGCTATGGGTAACTGGTATTAGGACTCCATTGGTGATCAGGCGCTCCAGGTCTGCTTCAACTTTTGGCCTGATGGCATATGGCACAGTTCGGGCTTTCAGATATTTTGGTGGACTGCCAGGTTTAATGTTCAATGTCACAGTGATTCCCTTCATACTTCCCAAATCATCTCCAAAAACAGCAGCATGTTTCCTTAGTATAGGGGTTAGACTGGTTTCTTCTTTAGTCATCCGGTGCATTTCTGCCCAGCTCAGCTGAATCTTCCCAAGCCAAGACCTACCCATTAACGCTGGGTAGTCACCTCTCACCACAAACAGTGGCAATTTAGCCGCCTGTCCATTGAGCTCCACCTTAACATCAATAGTGCCCAACATGGGCACAGCTTCACCTGTATACGTCTTCAGAACAGTTTTTGTTGCCTTAAGCGGAAGATGCTGTAGCTTTTCCTTATACACAGTCTCAGGAACCAGTGAGACAGCTGCACCGGTGTCTAGTTCCATGCGTATAGGTTTGCCCTCCAATAAGGGGGTTACCCAGTATTCATGTGAGCCCACTGCCAAAGACAAAACATGCAGTGGCACTTCCTCTTGTGAGGAGGTGTCACCTTGATCATCCTGGGTCTGCTCTAGGGTATGCAAGGTTCCTCTTTTTGTCGGCCAGACCACAGGCCTCTTTTTCTTTTGTGTACAGGCATACTCAATGTGTCCCTTTTTGCCACAGTGTCGGCACACCAGGTCCTTACACCAGCATTCTGATGCCTGGTGACCCAGCTTACCACAGCGGTAACATTCTTGACTCTGCACCGTTTTGTGGGTCAGTTCTTGTGACACTAGGGGATGCACCGATGTATTGTGCCTCCCTTGTAGCCAGTTCCATGGAGACAGCAATATCAACAGCCTTCTGTAATGTAAGCTGAGCCTCTATCAGTAGGCGCTTCCGTATAGCTTCACTGCAGAGGCCACACACTAACCTGTCACGCAGGGCATCATTTAACATCTCTTTAAATTCACAGTGTTCTGCTAGCTTTTTTAAAATGGCTACAAATTGTACAACTGTTTCATCTTCCTTTTGGTCTCTTTTGTGGAACCTATATCTTTCAGCAATTACCAGTGGTTTTGGGGAGAAATGAGACCCCAGGATTTCCACAATGTCACTGTAAGATTTAGTCTCAGGCTTAACAGGGTGTAGTAAGCTGCGTAGCAGAGAGTAGGTTTTAGCCCCTACAACAGTTAAGAATATTGGCACCTTCTTCGCTTCTGTAATGTCATTTGCAATACCAAAAAGCTCAAAACGCTCAGTATACACATGCCACTGCTCTGTATTCTCATCAAAAGGCTCCAGGGGCCTGGTCAGAGTAGCCATGATTTTTAGTTTCACTTTCACAGTCAGTGCAAACAAGCAGCTTTTTTTCTTTGTTTGGTCTTTACCTTGACTTCTACTTCCTTCTGTTACTGGAGCAGTACCAGGATCCCATCCTCGTCGCCAGTGTTATGTCCTAGGGGCAGCCGGTGTAGGAAACAATCACTTGAGGCCAGAGAGCAGACAGCTAACCAAAACCTCCATTTTATTTACAGAAAACAGAGAGCTCACTCAGACGGTTGAAACCGGCTGAGCTATCCCTTAATAGTCTAACTCAATTGCCATAGTAACAAAACCCATGACAACCAAATACACAACAATTTCTATTGAGACTACTTTGTTTATATTAAGCATAAGAAGCACACTTTGAATGTGATACATTGGGATTTATTATTAAAGTCTCTGGGCAAAATTCCTTAGCATCACATACAAAGTTTCCCCCTAGGTGTATGTCACATTTTATTTTTAAAAGGCCTTTTTATGTATAAGTGAGAAAAAACCCCAATCCTTAAAATTGTGAACTTCTCTTTTGTATTTTGAAAGCCTGAAACTTGTACAAAACAAAACATATCTGTTCCCTGATTAGCACCTTGTATATTAAATTCCAGCACAAGCAAGTTTTTAAGGGTGAGCTATAAACTATGAAAATAAAAGCATGTAACAGAACCTTAGTTAGAGGGACATGAATGAAAGTGGTAAATGTTACAAAAAGGAAATAGTAGATCCTTGCTCAATGCACTGTGTTGTACAATCACTGCTATGCTGTACGTTGCTATCCTGTATGCAGGAATGTGATACTTTATTCTGTAAGTATACTCAGTGCAGGAGATTGTAAAAGAACATCATTTTCAACAGGATCTCACAGACTCTGGCATTTGCTCCCTATTGGGTACCCTAATTTTCAATTTTATGTGACCGAGCTTCTTTTATATGACCGAGCTTCTGATGCAGCCAGAAGAACACATCAAAGCTGGAAGGCATGATCTAAGCTACAGAAATATATAACAAAAGAAATCCTTTCAACTAATTAAAACATTTTAAAGTTTTTCACTTCATATCTACTTATATGAGTGACACAGTTCTCAGGATTAATTCTGGGTATCAGATCTCATGAGAGGGCCAGACACCATAGCAGGGGATATGGAGAGGGAAAGGAGGAAGAGAGAATTGGGTATGGAATGCATTTGGGGTTAGAGAGAAGTCCTGCCATGAGTACAGGGGACTGGACCAGATGACCTCTCAAGGTCCCTTCCAGTCCTATGATTCTATGATAATAGAAGAAATGGATATTTTGGGAATGAGTTGCAGCCAGAATCAACAAGGCGTTGATTGAGTCTCATAAGTGAGAGGGAAACATTTGGAGACCAAAGGTATCAAGCATCTCAACAAACTAGGTGTGCAACAAAGCCATATTTTTGGGATTAGAAAAGTAGCAAATACTATTTGTGGTTTCTCTTGATTAGCCAATGATGTCATGATCTCTTACTACTCATCAGTGATTCTTGGAGTCTACTTAGATCAAGAGGGATGCTGGAGTATAGGATGCAATTTGATTGACCTGCAAAGACATCCCCTGATTTCATTATGGGCAGTTTGACATTTCCTCAAGTTAAGGAAGGACCCATCCAATCAAAGCAGGAAAAAAAGCTGGTTTTCTAATTCCCTAGCTCTGTTCAAAGATTTGCATGAGCATGTCTCCTGGGCTCTTCTTGTTATGGCAATAAATTAATGACGGCGATTCCCTGTAAGGGCCACAGATATTGTGCCTGGGAAATAAAGGAAGAGTTCATAATGCCAGAGATGCCAGGCCAGCACTGAGCAACAATTTAAGGTGACTATGCAAATGCTTATTTTAATCTGAAGCTGAAAAATATCATCCAAACCCACGTTTACCTATTGAGAATTCAACTCAGTTATATCAACTATACTTGGCTACACTAAGCACACCTTTCAAGCAGAGGTTCAGAGACCATGCACATTCAGAGTTGTTACACTCTATTGAGTGGAGGCCCACACAAAATGTGGTCCCCTGTAAGTCTCTCTCACCTCAGGTACAGACCATGATCAATCCAGTCCAACTTCACCAGCACCATGCTTTATTATAGTGTTCTAGCAGGCGACTGCTTGTAGTGCTATTTACATATGCATACATGCTTGACAGCTCCCCTCTTACTGCTGGGGGAAAAGGGAGTGATATTAGCAGCAGCCAGCTCTGCAACCCCCCTTTCCAGGGCATCCTTCCTCTCTATCTGCTCCCAGCTGCTGGGGTTGCATCTCTCTCTTAGCCCTTCAGTTGTGGCCCTACTTGTTAACTGGTCTTCCACTTAGATTCATAGAATCATAGAATATCAGGGTTGGAAGCAGGGGCGGCTCTAGGAATTTGGCCGCCTAAAACAGGGCGGCATGCCGCAGGGGGCGCGCTGCCGGTCCCGCGGCTCCGGGGGACCTCTTGCAGACGTGAACCCTCTGCAGTCATGCCTGCGGGAGGTCCGCTGGTCCCGCGGCTCCAGTGGACCTCCCGCAGGCATGACTGCGGAAGGTCCACCGGAACCGCCTGCCGCCCTGCCGGCAAAATGCCGCCCCAAGCGCGCGCTTGGCGTGCTGGGGTCTGGAGCAGGCCCTGGTTGGAAGGGACCTCAGGAGGTCATCTAGTCCAACCCCCTGCTCAAAGCAGGACCAACACCAACTAAATCATCCTAGCCAGGGCTTTGTCAATCCACGCCTTAAAAACCTCTAAGGATGGAGATTCCACCACCTCCCTAGATAACCCATTCCAGAGCTTCACCACCCTCCTAGTGAAATAGTTCTACCTAATATCCATGTTAATTCCAATTAACCTATATTGGTGGGGATTTCAGTGGCAGGTTGCTGAGTCAGAAACCCCCTGAGTCACAGGGATTGCAAGAAAGGATGGCAGAAATCATTGCAAGAGTGAAAAATGTGTGCGTGTGTGTCGGGGCAAGGGTGGGGTGGGGTGGAGCAGACAAACATCTTGCACTAGCTGGGTTCCCACAAAAAGACCGTTATAAAAAAGGGATCACAAAGGGAACATCCACAGCCTGTCATTCAGCATTAAAGCTTTACGGCTGTACCACAGTGTCATTTGAAGTGGAGATAGTGACAACTCAGCATGGAAATATCTCAAGCAGTGCATATTTGATGGCTGGTTTTAAAAATCCAGAGCCTAATCTGTAAACCTGCCTTACATTCTAACTCACACAGGTAGTCCCATGAGGGTCTCACAGAAGTTAACGGAACTACTCATGTGAGTAGATTACTCACTGTGGGCAAGAGGGTGAAAACTTCCTCACTCCTGTAGGCTTATAGGTACTCAGTGCTAAGTGAAATATCCACCCTGCTAATGACTATGGCGACAGCCAAATAAGGCATGAATACTTGGATTAATTCAAGAGTAACTTTTCCAGAACTATTAGGCTCATTTTAACCAGTAGAGTCATATTGTAATTACAGCAGTAGGAACAAGTACTGGAAATACACGTTTACAGTAAACTTGTCATTTTCTAAAACTACTTACATGTCTTAAATGGCACTTTTGTTAGTATAAAAATGAACACTAAATGTGAGAGCAATAGAATGATATATTAAACAAATACTTGCTTAGTTGGCATACTTCCCAGAATGTACTATGGTGAAATTTTTGATTGGAGATATTAGTAGGTGATAATAATTTTTTGAAAGGTTCATGTGTATTTTTTCCACAGTCTCTGAAAAAAAGGAGGCCAAACGATCACAAAAAGGGAGTATTAAATTCAAATTCCACCCTAAATTAAAGGTGCTTGGCTTATGCTGTCACATAAGATTTTGTTTTTGACAGACCAATATATCTGGATTTGTTCAGAGACTGAACTAGAGATACTGCACATTTCTGAGGGCTGGGTTACCATTAAAAGACTACATACTGTCTCACAACCGTAGATCAGTACTCAGGAGCTCTTTCTGAGATTCATAGATTCTAGGGCCAGAAGGGACCATTATGATCATCTAGTCTGACCTCCTGCATAACACAGGAAGGTATTTCAAAACCAAAGCCTCACACAAGAACATTTTGCATTCAAGGTTTCTATTAGAATAAACATCTGCAAATACAAATAATCAAAAGTTCCAGGGACTTTCCTCTACACCAGTGGTTCCCAAACTTGTTCTGCTGCTTGTGCAGGGAAAGCCCCTGGCGGGCTGATTTGTGTACCTGCTGCATCCGCAGGTTCGGCCAATCGCGGCTCCCAGTGGCCGTGGTTTGCTACTCTGGGCCAAGGGGAGCTGCTGGAATGCCACGCCACTTCCAGCACCTCACACTGGCCTGGAGCAGCGAACCGCGGCCACTGGGAGCCGCGATCGGCCAAACCTGCTGACGCGGCAGGTAAACAAACTGGTCCGGCCCGCCAGGGGCTTTCCCTGAACAAACGGCAGAACAAGTTTGGGAACCACTGCTCTACACAATTCTTTAAGAGTGTTAGATATAATGTTCTCACTGTGGCTCTAGATAAGTGCAAAGTGGGACAGCACATAGAAGAGGGAGGAGTGCCTCAATGGCACGAACAGTGAGCAGCTCCAGAGAATGCCAAAGCCCCGCCCCAGTGCGGGAAGGGCATGGTGAGGGAAGGCATATGAGGAATATGCCTAGAGGAGTAGAAAGAGCTGGAGAGTCCCTGTCTTTCTCTCTGTTTGGTGTGGATTCCCACTGGAAATGTGCACAGTAGTTATTGTTAGTTGCACCAGCAGAAATTCCTCAAGCTCCAACTTGCGCTGGGGGCCCAGGTTAGTACAGACTGGCCCGAAGATCTGGGAGCTGTAAAAGTTGCTGGACTAGTAGATCTGGCCCAATAATTTTTTGTATAGACCATCTTCGTTGCATACAATGTCAAAAGACTTGGCAAACACAGATGAATTACACTTTGCTATATCTTATTCTCAGAGGCTGGGCTAGCCCATTGGGGGCCATAAGCAGGAATATTTTGCCCCCCCCAACATATAATAAAAAGTGAATTGGGGCCCTTTGAGCTGCTTGGGGTCCTAAGCACTGGCTCTGCTTATTTTTATCTCCATTTTACTACTGAGAAAAACTGTGGCACAGAGATTCCTTATAGTGAGTCAGTGATAAAGCCAGGGACAGATTATGGAACCAGAGTCCTCCATTCCAGACCCTTTGTCTAGACTCCTAGACATAATACACTTTAGTTTTTTTTTTATTTTGTAATTTTTAATACCATATAAAAAGGAAAATCTAAAAATCTCTTCTTTCAAATTCCTCCTTAAATCGTATTTCTTCTAAGACGCTCCAGCCCTCTAGCCTACTTAATTTTTGTGATACCTTTTGTCCAAAATTAATTAATGAAGGAAGTAAAAGGAGTTAAAAATACTCCAGGAGTCAGTTTTCCTTTAGGTCTCCCATTGCTTTTGCACTAGCCATGTATTTACATTGCAAGTGCCTTAGGACGTTGCACGCCATATGTTTTATGAAAATGTGTTTATGAATGTGAATATGATGTAACTGGAATATGCTTTATGCAAAAAGTCTCTTATAAGGTATCATAACAAAGATCATAACCTACTGAATATATTCCTCCTATTTGTATGCATGTATCATTCTTGTATCTGAAGTTAGAAATATAAAATATAACTCTGAGGTCCTATTGCAATTATGCAAAGTGTGGGCCATTAATGGTGGTTTAGAATCTTGATGGCTCCCATTGACTAGGACAATTGGTTGTAAATGGTTTATTTACCTGCAAACCTTCCTGTGTACATGTGGGCCAACCCAGGAAGAATGGAGACTAGAGGGTCTTACAGTGACATGTGACCATGTCATATGATACTGGAATCCATTTTAATCCTTGTACTTTTCCTTTGATGAGGTGGGGATGGGAACAAGCACAGACAAAAGATTCCTGACTTGTGCCAAAGCTATAAAAGGGGTTTGAGCAGGACAAACAGGAAAGCCAGTCATGAGGAAACCCCTGCTTACCACCTGAGATGACTGCTGTATCTAATAAAGGCTGTACCGGGGAAAGGATTGGGCCAAGACTAGGAAGAAGTCTAGTCTGTGAGAGAAGCTTATTGGAACATCTTTGAGGGTGAGATATTACCTGTAATCAGTTTCTTAATGTATTAGGCTTAGACTTGAATGTTTTGTTTTATTTTGTTTGTGACTTACTTTGTTCTGGCTGTTATTACTTGAAACCGTTTAAATCCTACTTGTTATACTTAATAAAATCATTTTTGTTTATTAATAAACCCAGAGTAAGTAATTAATACCTGGGGGAGCAAACAGCTGTGCATATCTCTCTATCAGTGTTATACAGGGTGAACAATTTACTAATTTACCCTGTATAAGCTTTATACAGAGTAAAACAGATTTATTTGGGGTTTGGTGACTGGTAACCTGCTGAGCTGTTTTTAGTTAAAGTCTGCACCTTTGGGGGTGTTCCCCAGACCCTGGGTCTGTGTTGCAGCAGGCTAGCATGTCTGGCTCAAGAAGGCAGGGTTATGGAGTCCCAAGCTGGCAGGGAAAATGGGCTCAGAGATAATTTCAGCACATGAAGTCACAGTCCCAAGGGGATCTCTGTGGCTGAATCCGTCACGCAGGGATCATTCCTTCTTTTGTGACTTGTACAGGATTAAGCACATGGTTTGCACTTGATGATTAATAAAAAGTAAGTAATAAACTTTGCAAATTTATCCTTGTTTCTAAAATCTCATTCACAGTTTGGTCCCATTGCTACAACTCATTCCACATGGGCAGAGTCCTGAGTCCAGGGGTACACAAGGGAGTAAGTGTCCACCCATGAGGTATGAGTTTCAGGATTGGGGCCTATATTCATAAAATATACATTATTTATGTTTTAAGAACTTTGTGGACATCCTGATGTTTTTTAAGCTAAGCATTTAAAGTGCAAATGCAAGATTTTAGATCACCTTGAAATGTCTTACAGTAATCAGCATTTGTCTACTACATGTGAATTACTGTTCTGCAACCCACAACCAACCAGTCCCTGACTCAGGTGCAGTTAAAATAAGACAGATTAAATTGTGTAGTTTCTGAGGAGGAATGCCTAACAAGGTGACAAAGGCTGTAAGTAATTTTGCAAAAATGAGTTGATTTGTAGCCAAGACCAGATGACCTATAGCCTTACCTTAATGTGGTTTGGAAGATTCCATAGTTTGTGCTGCCCACCAGGATAAGAGGTTTCTTTTTATGTTGCATATTTCTAATAAATTGATTTATCTTCCTGTAAAAAACATAACCCTTAAAAATATGGTTGTTTCCCATGCACTGCCCAACCTTCCTGTACAGTGTAACATACAAGATTTCCTAGAAACCTAGGAGTGCAGATATACAGCCAGGCAGTTGGCATGTGTTTGCAAACTTAGGCCAAGAAACAATTAACTGTCTTGGGTCTTCACATCTGAGATGACTGGCTTTTAAAAGTCTGACAAATTTCAGTTTTATTACAGCGCTGATTCTCAATAAGAACCTGGTCATGGATGGTGTTGAGTGGTGCTGAATCTTACTGGCTTTGCTGGGAATTGAGAGTTATTTATACAATTGTAAAAACCGCTCTTGGCGGTCAATAAAATAGAATATAAACACATATCCCTGTCTACACAAATCCTGCAGGGACAAGGCTGCCACACCCCAAACTGATGTTTTTGCTGTGATTACTTCCACTTTTGACTGTATTCTCAAGAGCCCAAATTTAGTGATAATCTTTTTAGTGCATTATGATATCAATAAACTACTGTAATAAGAACCAGCTAAGACCTTTGCCTAGATTCAGAATTCAAACTAAGTCAAACCCAACCCTGTCTTTTAACATTTTCTTTTTAAATTTTACAGAAGTAATTAACCCTCCCCCCCAAAGTAATACGATAAGCAGACATTTAAATTAACAACATTGAATAATAGACATCAGCATGGAGGAATGTAAACAGACAATGCTTTTAGATTCTTTTTTCCCCTCTCTCTTTTAAAAAAAGGTACAGCAAAGGATCACTGCTTTTTCATAAGATCCGTTTACACAAATTAGAAATGCATCCTAAAAGTGTTCTAGATATAACATCATATATAACAGTTTCATTAATGCCTCCAAGGGTCACCAAATTTCCGTGTATATTTCCTCAATTTGTTATCAATGTAAAGTGATTTTCACCATCAAAGCTATGTCTGACAGTTCTTTCAATCATTCTGAATAAACTGAATGAATGGAGCTAGTAAAAATGTTCAGATTTCCGTTTTTTAATGACACCTTTTGTCCAAAATTCAATTTCCAAACCCATTCTCCTATCCTGGTGCACTGGTTTAGCAGGCACCTCTGCACAGTAAACTGCTGGAATATGGTCCTTTGCACTAAGAAAAACATGTGTGCTTCAGAGTTTTTACAGTCTGGGCTAGCAGAAGATTTATTTTGTTATCTTTGGCTTTTCATTGCATGTTGTGCCAATGTCTGCTTAACAGCAGATAACTCTATGGAAGCAAAAGACAAGCTGAGTAGAGGCTTCAGTGAATTCCTGCCTTCTAGAAAAAAAAACTATCTTGTGTTCTCACCTTTGTTAGGATGGTTGTTTTCTGTGAAATCACTTGTTGTGTGACAGAGACTGACTCAAACAGAGCACACACACATTAGCCAAAGGCGCACTTTGGTGGGTTGAAAACCTTGTTCTTATTTCCACAGTTAAATGAATGAAAATACAAATGTAGTTTAGGGAAATACTATTAAAAGTCTAATTAAAAACATAAGAAATTATGTTCAGGAACTGTAAATATATCCAAATTTCAATCAACTACTTATCGTAAAATGTTAAAACTTGACTTTTAAATGAATTGGGGGCAGAGGGAGGAGAGGGATCACATTTGCAGCAGTTCTCTCCAAATGTCTTCCCTTGTACTCAATTACTAGAAATCTGAGTGCCTCTAGTCGAGACTGCAGCTGTTATTGTTTCAATTATTTCTTACTTTATCTCCCCCCATAATTAACCACATGGCTGGAGTGCGATCCAGTCCAGGTAACAATGAGATGCTCCTAAGAAAACCCAGCTCCCTGTGTTGAGTTAACATGAGGAGAATCCGAGCTCCTATTCATTTTTATAAAGCCTGAGGCAAGATTTTAAAAGATGTTATGGTGCCCCATTCTCTTACCCATCCACTTGTGGCAACTTAAAAAAGATACCCCAGCTTGTTCTTGATTCGCAGCTGTTATTAAGAAATATACAGCTTCATGACAAATAGCTATGGCTCAAAGGTGTTACATTCAGACAGCTCCAAGACAGAGAGGCATTCCAATGGCACTATGAATTACACTTTAATCTTTTTCCTTTCTAGGATGAAGAATTGCAGACTGTGATATAAGTGCACTGTCATTAATTTAGTGGATAACAATCATGATTTTTTTTTGTTCTAAATAGTGATTTTTTAAAATTCAAATTGATTTTTTACATTTAAATGTGATATTTTATTTACATGTTGCTAGTTCTCTACTTTCTTCCCATTTTATAATGTTAACTTGCCAAGGATATTTTGCACTTGTTTTTAAGTTGTTTTTGTAATTGTTAGTAGAATTTTAGATTTTCCATAGCGATCTTTTCTACTAAGAAGTTTCACAGTTAAAATGCTCCTCTATACTGAAAGTCTAAACTGTCATTATCATAATCACTGTGAAAACAACATGAACTCAGACACAAACTTGATAAGCAAATAACCTGGGATGCCTTCACAACCAACACCCTTTCTGATATATTGAACTTTCACACATCAAAAAAGCTAACATGACTAGCCTCTACTTTTCCATGAGGGTTTGCACTTTGACATCAATTGGACTAGTGCTCTGAAGTCACTTAGATGTTCCGCACAATCCCACCCTTTTGTGCCTAAAAATGGGTTTAGGAGCATAACTCTAGGCTCCTATTTTTGAAAAATGTTGGTTTGTGTGTACAAAAACATTCACAGTAACTTTGTTAATGTATTGAAAATTTAAATAACCTGTCATTGCTAACACTGAAGTACTTTTGTTTTGAAGTGACAAAGATTTGATTCCACTAAGAGAAAAGGTTTTTATAAAAATACAATTTTAGTTATATGCCTGCTTAATGGTGTATAGGATCCAGGCCTTAATTTTCTATATTTCTATATTTTGTTTAGTCTTTAGAACAGTTTTGTAAAATTGAGATTAGTTACCATACTAGTAATGGCATTCAAAAGAAAACCAGCATTTATAATTTAGTTTATTACAAATTTTAATCTAAACTTGCACTAGCACAAATCTTCCAATTAGTTTTACAAAGCCTGAGCCTATTTAAATCATTTTTTTTAAAAATCACGACATAAATCAATTATTGAAATTGCCTTGATTTTAATTACTCCACCACAATCACTAGCCATTTTTATCTCCCTTCAGTGGATCTTTTCAATATCGGTTATATCCTTCTTGAGGTTAGGTAACCAAATCTGGATATAGTCTACCAGCTGAAGGCACATCATTGTTTTACATGGGTATATAGCCTCATTTTCAGAGGTGCTGAGCACTCTCAGTGCTTCAAATCAGGTAATTAATATATGACATTATAATGAGAGTTCCTATATTATTTTCCCCACCTTTTTAACAATCAGTCATCCTATATGCTATTTTAGCTGCTGGTGCTTTCTAGTAACTGGAGCTCAACTTTGAACTGAACATGAGAATTTCCTACATCTTATTTCTTGGAGGATCCCAAAAGATCAGTGCCCACCCACTGTAAAAAAAAAAAAAAAAGAGAGAAACTCATGTTTCAGTCCAGCTGCGGAGGTTGATTGATCCTTCTTATAGGAGGTACCAAGAGTGGTGCACTAGCTGAGAATTTGGTTCTTCAAGTGCAAATACTTTTCTGGTGTGTGAATTCAAAACTCTGTTTTCGCAAATGTTTGCACATGCTACTTTGAAATTCATATTGGGTCAACTTTTGTGCTGGTAAAGTTTTGTCAGCCAAATGTTCACAGCAAATGAATACAAAAAAGGTACAAATATACCTGAGGTGGTTCATTATGCATTCAAAAATGGTTATAGGAAAGATAAAGGCATCAAATGAAATGTGGGTAAAGGTAAAGGTTCAAACAAGAACATAAAAGGTTGGACATAAGCCCAGATATCAGTATACAAATGTCTTCTTGGTGAAAAGTGAGACATACTTCAAATGGCTTGATGAATGTACACAGCCAGCAAAATGTGGGTTTTTTTAACTGATGCTTTTAATTGGAATAAAATTAATGGTGGGCGGTCCAGGGGTAGAATGTGATGTCAATGCATGGAGTTTTGTTCCAGCTGGGAGAGAAAATGAAACTCAGCAGTAGGAAGAACTTCGTAAAATATCAAAGCTTTAAAAAGTGAATTCATATGTGAGATTTCCATTCCCGGGATCAAAACCCAGTAGTAGTTGTGAATGCATCCATCTAGTGCAGAAAGAGGGGTTATGTGACAGTTCTTCTGCTGAACAGATTATGTTTTGACTGACTTACATGATGTCACTGAGCAATTTCTGAGGGTCCAACATATACTTAAATCAACTGGCAAAAGATCTTGACAACTGTCAGTCTGCTAGTACTTTGGCTTTGCCTACAAATTCAACCTCAAGAAAAAATTGAGCTGGATCTTAGTACAGCTACTTAACAACTGAATTTTTAGACTAGCAGGTCTGCGGCTTAGATAAGCCACTGAATGGTCACAGTTACCTACACGTTTTCTTGCGAGGAGGCACTAAGTTGTTGAGTGTTAGATAGATAGACTGTAACTCTGATTATACCCATCTGTACCCCCTAGCATATCACAATTGATGGCTAGAACCATAAGCAGTTGCAGTTCTATCTAAAAAGACAATTACATAGTCTGTTGTTGATTACATTAATTATTATTCAAATCTATTTGCAAATACCACGACTGGAATATTTGGTAATTCCTTCTGAAATACAGAAAATTTCCTGAGCAAATAGTTTGTATTTGGCATGTGTAATGCGGGTTGGGGTGCAATCCAGACCAATGAGGGATTGTGTCACCACTTGCCCTGAAACCCTGGGTATTTTACAATGATTTTCTACTGTAGCTCCCAGACTGGGATGCTCACAACCAGCCTACCAGCATGTAGGTCACGCCCTGAGTGTCTGTGTGCTAGACAGCCCTGGTTCAGCAGCTCTGACCCCAGCAGCCTGTCTACAACCTTACAGCCCCTCTCTGGCTTCTACCAGCTTTGGTTACCACTAGCCTGGTGACCCCAACATGCTCCCAGTCCTAAATTTTCCCAAAACTGTGAACTCTGTAATCTACAGCCCTCTTCTGGACAGTTCAGAGAAATAATAAGGTTCGTTTGTTCCTCTAAAGACACAAAACCCACCAGCTTGCCACATTAACTGGAGTTAACATTCATTCTAATTCAAACACAGCACTGGTATTTTAGATTAATAGTAAAACAACTTTGTTAATGAAAGAAGATAGGATTTTCAGTGAATTCAGGTATAAGAGATGGTTACAAGCAAATAAAAGTGAAAACACACATCTGAAAGTCTAAAACTTAATCTAGCAAGGTACAGGCTTGTTCAAGATGGTATCTTACTTTTATTCAGTTTCCAGAGACTTGAACCCCCCATGGGTGAAGGACCCATCTTTCTCAGCTTGTAAGAGCTCTGTTTCCTTTTGTCTGTCTCATGATGAATACCAAAGATGGCTATATATAATATAATATAATAAATATAATATAATATAATATAATATAATATATAATCCTTGCCTATATTTTCCAAAGTTCAATTAACTTGTTTCAAGAGGCAAGATGGTGTCATGCTGTTTTTCCCTTCCTGTGGGCTTCCTATCCCCCTTATGTAAATGGGGCTTCCGGTTTTTTTTATTCCACCATGCTTCATTTATACAGGAGCCAGATAAATAGCTGCCTTCCCTCCTATCTGAGAGCGAACCTGTTTCTTCCTGTTTGGCCACAGTCTTTAAACTATAATATTATTAAGTATCCTTATTTTCTCATAATGCTAATACATACATTTCACAAGGATATTGATCACCAGTGAGTCATTGGCTTTCAGAAAAGACCTCACTCTGTACACTTTTATAATACAGTAATATGGCATACAATCCATTGATTCAATTGTTTATCGCTTGAGATCCAGTCCCCTGTTTTTATAGACCAGTAAACTTTGAAATGGATTCTTCTGAGGGTTGCCCCTCAAAGTGAAGTTTATTCAAAATGGGAGGAAGATGACATGGAGTCTGGTGGGGAAGGAAGCTCCAGGCTTTTTCTTCTCCCTCCTGTTAGCTTAATAGCTTTGTTTTCCCTAATTTTTAGAAATGGACCTTCTCCATCTCTGCCATAAGACTGGGCTGGACAGAGAATCAAATATACATTTCTTGTCTTAGGCAGACCTGTCTCCCTTTATACTCCCATGCAGGTTGCATTTCTGTTTTCAAATGTTTTCATTGCCTCCTTCTCTTCTCTCATCCAAACCAGTAGCGCTAAATCCCAGTAATCACTCTACCACAGCAGTATCTCAGGCAAGCAGATGCTGAATTCTTTCTCTTTCTTACAAATTGGCCTCAAGTTTGGAAAATCAGAAGACCACAAGTGTGAATTCTGTCATTCCTAATTTCCTCCATTTCACCTCCACTCACACCTTGTTCAGAATGACAGGCCTGAGGTTTGAAGCTGGCTGCTTGCCAGTTTTAAAGAAGTTCCTATAAATGCTACACAGAATAACCATCTCTAGGAGCCCCATGGTAACTAACCTCCACCTTGTTGGCACGCTGCAGTGCTAACCACATACTGTCGTATGTAAACAAGCCTAAACGTTGTTTGGTCAAATGTACTTACAACAGTTCTGGTATTATTTAGAATCAGTCAGTACAATTTGGCTCTCACCAACGTTAATGTTTATCAGAATATGCCTATTCTCACTCCTAATCCCTCCATTCTATATAAAAGAGATTTTCTTGATATATCTCCACTGGATTTAAATAGCCAGCTATCAACAATCAGAAGACTGAGTGTTGGATAAATATTTCAATGCTTTTAGCCAATCACATACTGCTGGGAAGGAGCAGGGTGCAAATGCTCACCATTAACCTTGCTTAATCTGTTACTTCGAGAAGACACCAGCAGCCAAATCCCGAACTCATCCACACTAGGTTCAACTAGGGAAGTGAACACCTGTGCCACCCTCAAGTGTAAATCTGGGCAGAGGTTCTGGAACGGAGCACTCTCTGGCCTGAAGTAGTAATAACGACCCAAATACATGGTTTCTGCCTTCAGAACCTTCACTATAAAAATTGTTCCAGCACTAGTGAATCTGGGGTAACTGCATGGACTTTAATGGACATACTCCAGATTTATACCACCCTGACAGAGATCAAAATCTGTTTAAATGATACATATCTTGCCAATGATCGCTTATAGGCAAATAGTACATGACCCGGTAAGAAAGTATACAAGATATACAGATCATCCACCCTTCTTTATTTGCTGATGTGGAAATCCTATATTATTTATAATATATTTTAGTCTAATAACAGTTATTTTACCATTCTTCAACACTTGCACTACTAAAACCCTATACAAATTTAACCAACATTGAAATAACACGGATACTGGCAAAAAGATGGTAATATGTGCTTTAAATTGCTTCTCATTCCATAAATACATGTATGATATGCTGATTATTCCATATGGGAAACCCGGCCCACATCAGTTCATTCAGAATATATCTGAAACACTTTTTAATGATATATTAAAAACTAACTTGGCCTAAAGGGACAGACCAGGCCAAATTCTCTAAGAAAGTGATTATATGACAATATGTATTGTACATGCTTAATAAACCATTTTTAGGTAAAAGCGATTCCCATTACACTGCTTTAACTCATAAACTCTCAGCAAACACGGGATATGATACACAGTTTTATCTCACTAGCTGACCTCCCTATATGTGGTTGGACATTTTTTCCTGACTAATTACGTGTGTTTTTGATAGTGAGCCACTCAAATGTTTTAATGGGGAGAAAAGAAAGGCTATGTTTTAATGTAATGAACAATTAGGAATTTAAAACAATTTGGCTCATCAATCAGAACATTCAAATGTTCAAAAAAGACCCCATCTAGTTTAACAGTCTTTTCACCTGGGGCTCATTAGTGCAGGGATTGTTTCTCTCTCCTGCTTCTAACTAATGCACTGCTGGGAGTCTAAGCAGGTGTTCTTTTCAGTGCTGTCTGCTCCCAGCAACTCTATCTGAGAACTCCATTTCTAGTCATACCACACTAATGTAACCTTTTGCACTGGTTCTATTAAATTAGAGCACCCTCCAATTCCATATTAGCAAATGGAAATATTAATGTATAGCTTAAGACAACACCACTTAGGTGCCTGAAATGTGGCATTTGATTGGAGTTCTGTCTGTATAGGAATCAGCCCGATCAACATGTTAAAGATTTCTTAAGGGAACATTACAAATGTATAATGGTTTTCTTTTTTCTAACTATGGGGTGTTATACTAAAAGAAGAAATGGCTTGACTTAGAAATAAAACTGGGCTAATTTCTGCTCTCAGTAAAACTGCGGTAAATCTAGAGTAATGTCATTTGAATAAATCTGCAAATGGCCTACATGGGTTCAAATTTGTTTAACCTACACAAGCCAGACAATACAAGGCTCTTTCAATTCTACTTCTAACCATTCATGAGCAATGAATCCAATTGCATTATTTTGGGTCTATAAGAGTTTAACTGAGACCATAATTTGCCCCATTTTGTAGTACATACAGATTATATTAGGTACCAGGTAATTATTTTCCAAGCTGTTGGTTTTATTTACAATTGAATAAAAAAAATAGTGACTAAGTTTTATTACATTTGTGCATGTCAGCAAATAAATGTGATGAATGTATGGCCAACCCTCAGCCCCCAATATGCCCCTTCCCTTTGTGCCAGAGTATGACATAACAGCTCAGAGTATGACATAATCATATGATTCTTGACTTTTACCATTAATATTTAGTTAAAAATTCACTTGCATTTTCTGTGTTTCAGTACAACTCCTTGGAAGAGGGTTCACATTCTTGTGCACTGCAATTTAACTAAATTAAAATTATGATCTTGTTAATCTTATATTGATGTGTGTGTGTGTGTGTGTGTGTGTGTGTGTTTCTATAACATTTAAAGCTTTTCTCATAGCCTGGGCATGATAAGGGTTTCCTGCTTCCTTCATTACTTGCAGCTGCTTCATCTTTGACCTGCAGTTTAGAGCTAAGGGTTACTAGAATCCCCACATAATCCATAGTGTCCATGCAGGATGCCTGAGCTTCTTGGTGCCCAATGTGAGGCATCTCAAGCTGGACATCCAAAAATTAAATCGCTCAAAATTAATGGACATTTGAAAATGTAAACCTGAGTAGTTTAATTAACCATCAGAATGGCTCTACTGTCACAAAGTGGTTAGCTTGGCCAATAGTGAAAACTATTGAAAACAAAACACTAAGAACGTGAGAAGTATCACTTGCCTATGAATTTCTGAACTGAAATACACTATACACCAAGAAACATGATCATGTTGTCATTGACGCCAATGGGAATTTTACCATTAATTTGAGACGGGAGATTTGCCTGAGTTAGGAATGTAGGATCAGGATCAATGTGCATTTTTAAGTCACAATTGTTGGAACAGCAGCTCTTGTACGTTCAGAGAACAAATTACCTTCTCTTCCTATGGTTCATTTTAAACTTTTTCCTTCTGAAATTTCCTAATAAAACCCAAGTTAAACAATAAGGAAACATTTTATGGAGGTAATGTGAAGGCTTTCACTAAAACCCACAGAAGAAAGCAAATCAGAGCTGATGTTAAAAATTGGGCTTGATACTATGAGCCAAATGTTCATAACTGGCCACCTAAATTGCATGCACAAATTTTCCATTTGTGTGTGAAAATGGGAAGTTGCAGGTCCAATAATTTTCACACAAAATTTGGTGTCCAGTTTTGAAATTGTGCTGTGCCCTTACCATATACTGCTGCACATTTTTTTTTGCACCTTCGTGACCAGGACAGCAGAGCGCTATCATTCCAAGGATTTGGAAACCACCACATTGCCAAGGGTTCAGACGTAGAAACAAAATGATTATAGTGGATCCCAAAGAGGAAGAGTATCTGCTTCAGACTTCTCTTTTACTGGGGATGGCAGTAGATTTGGAAGCTGGATGCTGATGGAAGCTATTTCTTCCCATCATAACAAATACAGTTTTCTGCCACAAAAACCATGCAAAGCCCAAAGAATGAGCCAGTAGATGCAACAGAACATTATTATGGGTATGATTTACACATGAAAGGTCATCAAAGATTATTAGACGTATATCTAGAGATGAGCCTGAACAAAAAGTCCAACATTTTGACAGTCTGGATTTGGGGGACATTTTGAGTCAAATATATATATGAACTTTTCAGTTAGTCTCTAGTTCTGTAATGGGTCAAATCAAAACCAGCTGAGTGGCAAAATATCCCAAATTTGAGGAAGCTTAGATCCAGATTCCAAATTTGCAGCTGAGATTCATTGGTACTCCTGCCCTAGCTTGCCTAATTTTGTGGGGTTAAATTAAATCACACATTTAATAATTCTTTTACCAAAGTGTCTGTAGTAATGAGTTTCCTTACTGGTTAATCTGACTAGGGCTAAGCAGAAACACTTGGAAAAGTTTAGTTCTCGATTTAGTTAATTTCAACATGCTGTTGCTTGTTTTTCCCTCCACTTGCCTAGCAAACTTTAGCAGTAACATACACCACTTGTTATTACAAAGTTCCTGCAAGTGATTTATGGAACTCAGCATGTATTTTATTTAAGGGGGAAAGCACAGCAGGGAAAAGATTTCATGCCTGTATGTGGCCCTCTCTTGGCTTGCCTACTTGTTGCCGCCCAATAAATGACACATGTGCAACTCCAATCATTCCCTTCTTTTTATAATGTATTTGCAGGATTTACATGCAAGGGAAAGAAAATTTTGGGCACCTTTTGGCATTAAGGTTTGTACATGTGTGAAACGTAGCTCAGGTGACCATAATAAAAAACATCACTCAATATATTGGAAAATGTCGTAGTGAAAATGGTAAGAATGAGCAAAGTTATTGAGGAAACAATGACTTAGTTAGATTTATTATAAATCACTGAATAACAAAAAAGCAAATTTTTAACCAGACCATTTCCTGTGCAGAAAGTTAAAGAAATGGACGTTAATACTCTGAAGCATGCCAAAAGCGAGCAGACTTGAACTCCTGCCATACTGAGTTTATTAAAGTTTAATGTGGAAGGAAAGTACTGAGAAAGGATGAAAAGACATTATTGCATAGGGCCAGATCTGCTATCTTTGGCTGTAGAACTAATGCTAACAGCCCCATTGCAATCAATAGGACTAATTGGTTGCCTAAATGATCAACAGCATGGATACCCATGGCTGCGGAGCCCATGAAACAGAAACCGTGTGTGTTTGGAAGCCTTTGGAGTTTGTGGGAAGTGGTTAGCTGGAGGAGAGGCTCTCTATACAGTACATCTTCCCAGGCAACTCTTTGAAGGGAGCTAAGGGTAGTATAGCTCCTTAGAGGGGTTTAGATGTGGCTCCAAGACAACTGGAGATTCCAAGACTCCAAGAAAACTGGGGGTGAAGAGTGAGCTCTGGGGGGCACTGTGCTTCTTGGAAGCACTGGAGTTTCTGGGAGTGTATCAGCTGTGCATGCTGTCCCCTCCACAGATGTCCTGCTCTGCTGACCAGACAAACATAAAGGGCTAAATATTGCTCAGTTACACCAGTGTAAATCTGGCATATCACCACTGAATTCAATGGCGATAGCTACAGTAGTGTAAATCCAGTGTCCTCACTGAAATCAGTGGCCTTTCTCTGGACTTACACTATTGTATATGGGAACGGAATTTGGGAACGGAAGCAGACCATAACCTGAACAGCAAAGTGTTTCGATAGTGACTCAGTCCCCCATACATAAGTAACTGAAACTGGTAGTTACTCATTGGTCCACAGCAGGAAGAGGGCAGAAGTGTAATGCAGGAGTTTTCATAACAATTGCATTCTTATGTAAAATGTCAGGCCAACGTCTGTCAGATCTGAACCTATATTATTCATTCATGAAATGCTTATGATATTGTTTGCGAATTGTAAGAAATAAAATCTCCCCACGCAGAAATAAAATCTTGGTCTGGCAACTAAGTGAAGAGAGCGACCTTTTCCACGCTGGAAAGACTGATAAGGTGCTATCATTGCAAAATTATTCCCTCCTCAGTGTTACTCAGTGTATCATGTCTTCTCTGTGTTTGTCTTTAATAATAAGATCTTTGAGGCAGGAACTGTCTCCTGTCTTATATAGTGCTCAGCATACTGTTGGTGCTTACTGTAGAATAAAAACTTCATTCTGTACCCAAAATACATGTGATGGTAATACAAAACAGGCTGATTATCAGGCAGATAATTCTGTTCATCCCATCTACATTTGGCCTGAAGATGACATGCGAGGTTGCATCCTTTCATGGGGAAACCAGCAGGGAGGGGGAAAGGAGATTCAAATATTTCCAAGAGGTTCCTCTACATGCTCCTGTGAGGGTGGAGGGGTTTTCAGCTAGAGTGCAATCTGCTGGCAACTGTTGACTTTTCTAAGGCCTGGTCTACACTAGGAGGTTATGTCGAATTTAGCAGCGTTAAATCGAATTAACCCTGCACTCGTCCACACAACGAAGCTATTTAGTTTGACATACAGGTCTCTTTAGTTCGATTTCTGTACTCCTCCCCGACGAGGGGAGTAGCGCTAAATTCGACATGGCCATGTCGAATTAGGGTAGGTGTGGATGGAATTCGACGCTAATAGCTCCGGGAGCTATCCCACAGTGCACCACTCTGTTGACGCTCTGGACAGCAGTCCGAGCTCGGATGCTCTGACCAGCCACACAGGAAAAGCCCCGTGAAAATTTGAATTCCTTTTCCTGTCTGGCCAGTTTGAATCTCATTTCCTGTTTGGACATTGTGGCGAGCTCAGCAGCACTGGCAACAATGCAGAGCTCTCCAGCAGAGGTGTCCATGCAATCTCAGAATAGAAAGAGGGCCCCAGCATGGACTGACCAGGAAGTCTTGGATCTGATCGCTGTGTGGGGCGATGAGTCTGTGCTTTCGGAGCTGCGCTCCAAAAAATGGAATGCGAAGATCTACGAGAAGATCTCCAAAGCCATGACAGAGAGAGGATACAGCCGGGATGCAATGCAGTGCCGCGTGAAAATCAAGGACCTGAGACAAGCCTACCAGAAGACCAAAGCGGCAAACGGACACTCTGGATCCCAGCCCCAGACATGCCGTTTCTATGAGGCACTGCATGCCATTCTAGGTGCGGCCGCCACCACTACCCCACCACTGACCGTGGACTCTGAGGATGGGATAGTGTCGACGGCCGGTTCCTCGGAGATGTTCGTGGATGGGGAAGATGAGGAAGGAGATGAGGAGGACGAGGCAGTCGACAGCGCTTACAATGCTGATTTCCCCGACAGCCAGGATCTCTTCATCACCCTCACGGAGATCCCCTACCAACCCTCCCCAGCCGTTAACCCGGACCCTGAATCAGGGGAAGGATCAGTCGGTAAGTGCTTTAAACATGTAAACATTTATTTTTAACAGAACAGGAATATTAACTATGTGAAAAGAAGGTCAATATGTACGGGGATAGAACAGAAATCCTCATGGGAGATCTCCACGAAGCTCTCCTGGAGGTAATTGAAAAGCCTCTGCATGAGGTTCCTGGGGAGAGCGGCCTTATTGCGTCCTCCGTGGTAGCACACTTTTCCGCGCCAGGCTATCATCAGGTACTCGGGTATCATTGCCTCGACGAGCATGGCGGCATAGGGCCCTGGTTTTTGCTGGCTTTCACGCAGCATGCGGTCTTTATCTGTGTCACTGATCCTCATCAGGGTGATCTCGCTCATGGTGACCTGCTTTGAATTAGGGGAATGTTAGTATTGGGACTGCTTGCCTGTTCCTTTACATAACTGTAACCGGCGGTTTACAGCCACGCGGTGGAGGTGGGACAGGGGCAGCATACAGGGATCTTTCCCGGGGACAGCCGCGAGGGGGTGGGACAGGGGCAGAGTTCATGCTTTCCGGATTGCTGGCAGCAGGAACTGGCCAATGCTAGGAGCATTGCTTTGACCGTGAAAGGAGGGCACTGCTATAAATTAAGTTTTAAGCAGCCAAAAGTCTACGGCTTACCATGTCTGCCTGCTACACGAATTCTGCTGTCCTGCCCCGCTTGTCTGATCTCCACTGCAAGACCCCAGGCACTGAATGCGAAGGCCAAAAATTCGACCTTGTCCTGAGTGCGCATGAGATAGGTGCTGTGCATGGTCTTGTTCACAGAGACAGACTAGACTATGTTCCATTGTTCGCAAAAATGTATCTTTGTAAGGAATTCACTCCCTTTTTCCCATCACACAGCTGCGACTGTCTCCCGACCTACCCTGGCATCCCCCTCACAGAGGCTGGTGCAGATTAGGCGGCGAAAGAAAAGGACACGGGACGAGATGTTTTCAGAACTTATGGGCTGCTCCCGAGCCGAGGCAGCCAAGCAGAGACAGTGGAGGGAGAACATGTCGCTCACACAGCGAACGGGAGGACAGGTGGCGGCAGGAAGACCAGCAGGCGACTCAAACGCTGCTTGGACTAATGAGGGAGCAAACGGACACGCTCCGGTGCCTTGTGGATGTTCTGCAGGACCGCAGGCAGGAGCAGAGAGCCCCCCTGAACTGTATCTGCAACCGCCCTCCCCCGCCACAAAGTCCCATACCCCCCTCACCCAAAGTACCAAGAAGGAGGGGCGGCAGGGGCCGTGAAAACTGTCACTCCACCCCTGCAGCGTGCTCAAGAACAAGAAGGCTCTCATTCCCAAAACTTTGATAAGTCCTTTCCTTCCCGCCTCACCCAAGCCCCCATCCCAGTTTCATCCCCTAACTGTCTAGCTGATAATAAAAAATACTTTTCTGTTAATTACTGTTTCCGTCATGTTCTTTTAGAGGAGACTGTGTTTGAAGGGGGGAAAGGGGGTTGGTAATTGGACAGGACAGTCACCTTTACCAGGGTACAGACACGGGGGCAGGTTCAGCAGCAGGTCACACACACAGTGCAGTCACTAGGCACCCTGGTCAGTCTGGGAGGTGGTTTTCATGTTCTGGGGGGGTGGGGGCTATGTGACTTTGTGGCGGGGGAGGGCGGTTAGAGATCTTATGCAGCGGTCCTTATCCTGGATCACAGAGCCACGCAGCAGGGGATCTGTAACCGTCCTCCCCCGCCACAAAGTCACATAGCCACCACACACAGAGTCCCGAAAAAGAGGGGTGGCAGGCTCCGTTGAAACAACCAGTCCGCCACTGCGGACCGCTGTAGGAGCTGGAGCCAGTCATTCCTCGAGTTTAGAAGCGGTCTTTACATCACTACCCACCCTACCCACCACAGTCTGTGTCCCAGTTTCAACCCTTTACCGCGAAATCAGTAATAAAGAAAACGGTGTTAATTAACAAAGTTCCATGTATTTTATTTTTAAGCGTGCGTTGGAAGGGGGGAATGGGGTGAACGGGGTATGTAACTGCAGAGGATAGTCAACATTAGCTGGGTAAAGAAACAGGGGCAGGTTCAGCTTCTCTGTAAACAAACTTAATAGTCACAGGTTACCCTGCTCACTGAGGAACCTAGCTTTCAAAGCCTCCCGGATGCACAGCGCTTCCCACTGGGCTCTTCTAATCGCACAGCTGTCTGGCTGGGCGTAATCAGCAGCCAGGCTATTTGCCTCAACCTCCCATCCCGCCATAAAGGTCTCCCCCTTGCTCTCACAGAGATTGTGGAGCACACAGCAAGCTGCAATAACAATGGGGATATTGGTTTCGCTGAGATCTGAGCGAGTCAGTAAGCTTCTCCATCTCCCCTTGAGACGTCCAAAAGCACACTCCACCACCATTCTGCACTTGCTCAGCTGGTAGTTGAAGAGTTCTTTGTCACTGTCCATGGCGCCTGTATAGGGCTTCATGAGCCAGGGCATTAGCGGGTAGGCTGGGTCCCCGAGGATCACTATAGGCATCGCCACATCCCCAACAGTTATTTTGTGGTCCGGGAAGAAAATACCTTCCTGCAGGCGTCTAAACAGACCAGAGTTCCTGAAAACACGCGCCTCATGAACCTTGCCCGGCCATCCAACGCTGATGTTGGTAAAACGTCCCCTATGGTCCACCAGTGCTTGCAGCACCATTGAAAAGTAGCCCTTTTGGTTAATATACTGGCTGGCCTGGTGGTCCGGTCCCAGGATAGGGATGTGAGTTCCATCTATAGCCCCACCGCAGTTTGGGAATCCCATCACGGCGAAGTCATCTATGATGACCTGAACGTTTCCCAGGGTCACTACCTTTGAGAGCAGTAGCTAAACGATTGCGTTGGCTACTTGCATCACAGCAACCCCCACGGTAGATTTGCCCACGCCAAAGTGGTTCGCTACTGACCGGTAGCTGTCTGGCGTTGCAAGTTTCCAGAGGGCTATGGCCACTCACTTCTGCACAGTCAGGGCTGCTCGCATCCAGGTGTCCTTGCGCTTCAGGGCAGGGGACAGCAACTCACACAGTTCAAGGAAAGTTCCCTTACGCATCCTAAAGTTTTGCAGCCACTGTGATTCATCCCAGACCTGCAGCACTATGCAGTCCCACCAGTCCGTGCTTGTTTCCCGGGCCCAGAATCACCGTTTCACAGCATGAACATGACCCATTGCCACCATGATGTCCACGGCGCGGGGTCCCGTGCTTTGTGAGAGGTCTGTGCCACTCTCAGACTTCATGTCCTCACCACGCTGCCGTAGCCTCCTCACCCGATTTCTCAGCATCTAACTGTGAAAAAGGTGGATGATAAGGTGCGAGGAGTTGACAACGGCCATAACTGCAGCGATGATCGCAGTGGGCTCCATGCTCACAGTGCTGTGGCGTCCGCGCTGTCACTCACCAGAAAAGTGCGCGAACTGATTGCCCGCCGGCGCTTTCAGGGAGGGAGGGTGGGAGTGACGGTTGAATGACGACAGTTACCCAAAACCACCCTCGACACATTTTTTCCCCCAGCAGGCATTGGGGGCTCGACCCAGAATTCCAATGGGCAGCGGGGACTGCGGGAACTGTGGGATAGCTGCCCACAGTGCACCGCTTCCAATGTCGACGCTTGCCCCGTTAGTGTGGACTCACAAAGTCGAATTACTGTCCTTAGTGTGGATACACACGTTCGACTTTGTAATATTGGTTCCACAAATTCGATTTAAGTAGAATCGAACTACTCTGGTAGTGTAGACATACCCTAATAGTGATCCGTCTACCATGTAAAATGGAATTTGGTTCAGAGTATTTTCTTCAAGTAGCTTTAGTTATATTACATTATTATGTGGATCTCTGATTGTTTGCTCGTGTCAATTGGTTCTTTGATTTCAGTGACGTAGTGCTAGTTTACACCAACAGAGAATGTGGTCTTAGGGGTAGACATAGGGATTTAGGCACCTAATTGTCACTTAAGCTTCATGGTGCCGCTTCAGGTGCCTATGTCCAACATTTAGGTGTCACTGAGACCTTCAAAATCCACTGTTCTGCTGCCACTTAACTCTGTAGGCACCTAAGTTTCTGCTGGTAAAGTCCCCAAGCAGCCTAATTCACTGCAGGTGGGCATGTGCAGAACTGCCTAAGTCCTGGTGCTGACAAGCTGATTGGCACTCTAGCTCATACCTGCCCCATCAAGATTCTCAGACCAAGCTTTCTTCCTCCTAGATCACCTGTGGGGCCTGATCCGGTAAACTTGCTCAAAGCAGACCTTCTGGATTGGGCCCCACACACAGCCAGCCAGAGTTTAGCAGATTGGGAATATGGCTGGCTGACATGCACAGGTGTATCCCCATGCCAATAGCTCAATGGTGAGGGCATTCACTGGTGTATCCCATAGCACAAATCAAGCAGAGGAGTGCTTTGTAATCAGGTCTCCCACGTCCCAGCTGAGTGCCCTACCCACTGGGCCACTGGCTATGATGGGGTGGGTGTCATCTCTTGTTAGTCACAAGAAAGGGCTGAGGTGACTTAGGTGCCTAACTTAGGAGAGGATTCACAGCTGTGAAATCCAAATGGCCGAAGGCACGTCCCTCTGGCCTGGAGTTAGGCACCTAACTACTTTGTGGGACAGGCTTAAGACCCAGTCCCCTCCTTGCCATTTCCTATTGGCTAGCTTAGGTAACTCCTCTTTTGGCTTGCTGGCTTCTTTGTATCCCTTTCTTAGGCATCTAACTCTCCTCAGGCACTGTATGGAAAGCCTGGGAGACAAACTCGGAACAGTGAATTCCACAGGGTGGCAGGGTGGCTAGGAGTTAGGCATTGCAATGCCTTTTGTGGGTCTAGCCCTTAGGTTTTTAAGAAAATGCAGGTATTTAGTTCAAATACACTTTTCATATAAGCTTATAGATAGGCTAAACTAGTTTGCAGAAATCTCACTTGCCTTGGTATATGGAGATATTTTTAGATAACAATACAGTGAATACGTTTTGCTGTTAGCACCTTATCTTTGGGCTTGTCTACACTACAGGACTATTTCGAATCTACTTAAGTCGAATTTGTGGATTCGACCTTATGAAGTCGAATTTGTGTATCCATACTAAATACACAAATTCGAACTTCTGAGTCCACATTCACGGGGCCAGCTTCGACTTTGGAAGCGGTGCACTGTGGGAAGCTATCCCACAGTTCCCGCACTCCCCGCTGCCCATTGGAATTGTGGGATTTCCCCCCAATGCATGCTGGGGGAAAAAATGTGTCGTCATTGAACCGTCAATCCCGCCCTCCCTGTCTTCCTTGAAAGCGCCGGCGGGAAATCTGTTCGCGCCCTTGTCTGGTCGGTTACAGCGCGGACGCCACAGCACTGCGAGCATGGAGCCCGCTGCGATCATCGCTGCACTTATGGCCGTTGTCAACTCCTCGCACGTTATCGTCCACCTCTTCCACAGTCAGATGCTGAGAAACCGGGCGAGGAGGCTCCGGCAGCACGGTGAGGAGAGTGGCGCAGACCTCTCAGAAAGCAGGGTACGCCGGGCAGTGGAGATCATGGTGGCAATGGGTCAAGTTCATGGTGTGGAACGGCGATTCTGGGCCCGGGAAACAAGCACAGACTGGTGGGACCGCATAGTGCTGCAGGTCTGGGATGACACAGAGTGGCTGCGAAACTTCAGGATGCGTAAGGGCACTTTCCTTGAACTGTGTGACTTGCTGTCCCCTGCCCTGAAGCGCCAGGACACAAGGATGCGAGCAGCCCTGAGTGTGCAGAAGCGAGTGGCCATAGCCCTCTGGAAACTTGCCACGCCAGACAGCTACCGGTCAGTAGCGAACCACTTTGGCGTGGGCAAATCTACCGTGGGGATTGCTGTCATTCAAGTAGCCCACGCAATCGTTGAGCAACTGTTCTCAAAGGTAGTGACTCTCGGAAATGTCCAGGTCATCATAGATGGCTTCGCCGCGATGGGATTCCCAAACTGCGGTGGGGCTATAGATGGGACTCACATCCCTATCCTGGCACCAGCCCACCAGGCCAGCGAGTACATTAACCGAAAGGGCTACTTTTCAATGGTGCTGCAAGCTGTGGTGGACCATAGGGGACGTTTTACCAACATCAACGTCGGGTGGGCGGGCAAGGTTCATGACGCGCGTGTGTTCAGGAACTCTGGTCTGTTTAGACGCCTCCAGGCAGGCACTTTCTTCCCGGACCACAAAATAACGGTTGGGGATGTGCAGATGCCTACAGTGATCCTCGGGGACCCGGCCTACCCGCTAATGCCCTGGCTCATGAAGCCCTATACAGGCGCCTTGGACAGAGACAAGGAACTCTTCAACTACCGGCTGAGCAAGTGCAGAATGGTGGTGGAGTGTGCTTTCGGACGTCTCAAGGGGAGATGGCGGACCTTACTGACTCGCTCGGACATCAGCGAAAAGAATATCCCCGTAGTGATTGCTGCTTGCTGTGTGCTCCACAATCTCTGTGAGAGCAAGGGCGAGACCTTTTTGGCCGCTTGGGAGGTTGAGGCAAATCGCCTGGCTGCTGTTTACGATCAGCCAGACACCCGTGCTGAGAGAATATCCCAGCGGGAAGCGATATGCATCAGGGAGGCTTTGAAAGCGAGTTTCCTCGCAGAGCAGGGTAACCTGTGACTGTCCACTTGATTTTAAGAGAGCCTGATCATAAACCAAGTTTCCCCCAGTTCCGAAGGACGTTTTAAAACTAAGGACATGTTTTAGTAATTAATAATAAATCTTTCGTTGACTTTGCATTTCTCTTTCTTCGTTGAAACATGGAAGCACTCTGTGCTGGTTAAGGTGTGCACTGATGGGTGGGTTTGCAGGAAGGGGCGAGGGGTGCCGTCTTTGGATAGGGGTTAACATGACGGCTGTGGGTTTGGGCGTTGGAAGGGGTGAGGGGTGTGGGGGAAGGGTGAGTATCTGCCCTGGATGAGGTCTCTTTTTGGGGCTCAGGGCACCGGGGAGGATCGTGACTACGGTCCAAGTGCATGTGAAGGGAAGCCTGCCTTTACATTCTGGGATGTCAGGCACCAGGACCCTGCACAAGCATACACATCAAGGAAAGACCCGGGGCAGCATACACCACACAGACTGTCCCTGGTGCCTAGTGACTGCAGTCTGTGTGTGCCCTGCAGTTGACCCTGCAGCCAAGTCTGTAGCATGGCACTGTGGGCTATGCAGTGAAATTACAACCCCCCCCCCCTACAGAACAACAGAAAGTCTTCTGACACCAGAAACATGACGGAAACAGTCAGTAACACAAAACCGCTTTTAATAATGTAGTACACAGTGGGGGGTTTAAACTTGGAGTTGGGACTGGTTGATGCTTTAAGGAAAGAGCTTGTACAAATTTACAGCGCGACAGTTGTCTCGAACATTATCGGTGTGCTGCGGTGCAGGGACAGTTCTCACGGCCCCTACCGCCCCTCCGTCTTGTCACTTTGGGTGAGGGGGGGACAGGACTTCTTGGCGTTGGAGGGCGGTTGCAGATGCACTGCAGGGGGGCTCTCTCCTCCTGACTGCGGTCTTGCAGAACATCTACAAGGCGCCGGAGCGTGTCCGTTTGCTCCCTCATTAGACCAAGCAGCGTTTGAGTCGCCTGCTGGTCTTCCTGCCGCCACCTATCCTCCCGTTCCATGTGTGTGCGATGCTGCTGACACAGGCTCTCCCTCGACTGTCTCTGCTCTGCCGCCTCCGCTCTGGAGCTGGCCATCAGTTCCTGGTACATGTCGTCTCTTGTCTTTTTCTTTCGGCGTCTAATCTGAGCCAGCCTCTGCGAGGGGGATGGCGGGGCAGTCCGGGAAGGACCCGAAGCTGTGTGATGCGAAAAAGTAGGTGATTTCCTTGAACAAATACATGTTTTCCAACAGTAAACACAGTCTAGTCAGTTTCAGTTAAGAAGACCAAACAGGGAACCAAGTCTCAGGAGATCTCGGAACTAGTCCGAGATTTCGGAATACGCTCTCATTGGCGGCGCGATTGCACTGGATAGTGCACAAGCGAGGAGAGACAGCTGCATCCCTCTTACACAAAGTCCTGGTAAGCCTTACAGTACAGAGTGCTTATCAGTTACTGCTTAGCTGTGCTCTCCTGCTGGAGGCAATGTGCAAAGCAGAAAAGATGAGCGTTATGCGGCACCTCCCGCCAGTGAACGGGAAAGACCCCTGTATGCGTTTCCTCTGTGGCCTGCAACACGTGGCTGTTAAGCGAGGGTCATTCTTATGCAAAGTAAAACTCTGTTAAGCGAGGGTCATTCTTATGCAAAGTAAAAGTCTACCATGCACAATAGTAACAGTACACTAATTCCACTAATTAGATGCAGCACTTCCACAACGACATCACCCTGAGGCGTGTCAGGCGCACACAGAGAGAGCGGATGCTAACAGAAGCCCTGCACAGACCAGGACCATACGCTGCCATGCTCGTCGAGGCGATGGTCCCCCTGTACCTGAGGATGGCCTGGCGCGGAAGAGTGTGCTTCAACGGAGCACCCAATAAAGCACCTCTCCCAAGAAACCTCTTGCTGAGGCTTTTCCAGCTGCTCTCTGAGAGCTTTTTTGAACTATCCCCAGAGGACTATTGCTCCATTGCTGTTTGTGTAGACCTGCTGTTTGTCTAGTTTCATATTTAAAAATTGTTATATAGTATTTCTATTTTTTATATATATCCCTGTTTCTTAAAAAAATAAATGTATCCCTGTTTGTAGCACTTACCGCCTGATCCTTCCCCTGATTCCGAGTCCGGGTTAACGGGCGGGGACGGTTGGTAGGGGATCTCTGTGAGGGTGATGAAGAGATCCTGGCTGTCAGGGAAAGCGGGAGTGGGTTCGATGTCGCCTGTGCCGTCCTCAACAGACCCTTCCTCATCTTCCCCATCGGCGAACAGGGAGGGGGAACTGTCCCGGTACACTATTCCGTCCTCGGAGTCCACCGTCACTGGTGGGGCACTGGTGGCAGACCCACCTAGAATGGCATGCAGTGCCTCGTAGAAGCGGCATGTCTGGGGCTGGGCTCCGGAGCGTCCGTTTGCCGCTCTGACTTTTTGATACCCTTGTCTTAGGTCCTTCACTTTCACGCGGCACTGCATCGCATCCCGGCTGTATCCTTTGTCTTTCATGGCTTTAGAGACCTTCTCGAAGGTCTTCGCGTTCCGCTTGTTGGAGCGCAGCTCCGAGAGCACAGACTCCTCGCCCCACACAGCGATCAGATCCTGGACTTCCCGGTCAGTCCATGCTGGGGACCTCTTTCTATTCTGGGATTGCCCGGACTCCTCTGCTGGAGAGCTCTGCATCGTTGCAGGTGCTGCGGAGCTCGCCCCGATGTGCAACCAGAACGTCAGATTCAAACCGCCCAGACAGGAAAATGAATTCAAATTTTCGCGGGTCATTTCCTGTGTGGCTGGCCAGAGAATCCAAGCTCGGAATGCTGTCCAGAGCGTCAACAGAGTGGTGAACTGTGGGATAGCTCCCGGAGCTGCTAAGTTCGATTAGCATCCACACCAAGCCTAATTCGAGCTAGCAAGTGCGAATTTAGCGTTACTCCACCTGCCGGGGTGGAGTACCAAATTCGAACTAAAGAGCCCTCTAGTTCGAATTAAATGGCTTCCTGGTGTGGACGGTTGAGCGGTTAGTTCGAATTAACGCTGATAAATTCGAATTAAAGTCCTAGTGTAGACCAGGGCTTAGCTATCTAGGTGTCAGTTTCATTCCCAGAAGTGCATCTGGGAATAACAGTGTAGTACTGGAAGTACTGATTCATTGATGCTATAAGGTCACATTTCTCACAGGGAACCAGGGTTCATAAACCCTTAATCATATTGAATAGTATCTTACTCCATGAAAAGTCTTGCTGAGACCAATGAGACAACACATGGAGTACAGTGTTACTCAACATGAATTAGCGCGGCAGAATCTGCAATTGAGTGACTGCAACATCTAAGGACAGGAAGAAATCCCCACCTTTCTCCAGGCAAGATGGAGGAAAAGTCAGGAGTTTGTCCATATTTTTCTGTGTAACACTGAGCAGTAACTCTCATTTAGGATCAGGTGCATATACGACACAAGATCAGTTTCCTAAAACTTCAGGGACAGATGGTTTTGGACCTCATTCCTTCTAATCATCATCTTCTAAGTTTGTGTGAAAGTGCCAGAAGCACCATGTCTGGATATAAATACTTCTAAGAATATTATCCCTGTGCAATGTTTCATTACTCCAAAGGATTCACAGATATTTTGACTTCAGGCTGTCTCCAGATTTCAATGCCGAAAATTGATCTATTTTTGGGCCATTTTCATTTTATTCCTATCAACAATTATTCAGTTTCCTATTTAACATACAGTGCTTGTAAATGCTGATAAATTAAGTAAGTGGGATACTGGCTCAGCTGATTTATTTCAGATGGTAAAATCAACACTATTGGTCTTAGCAATATCAATGCCAACAAGTTTACAAAATTGTTATTAAATTTTACTGCATTTTTATGACCCTGATAAATGAAAACATTTAAGTTGGGGTTTTAAAAAGCCACTAAGTGAGTTAGGAGCACAAGTCCCATTGAATTTCACAGGGACTTGTGCTCCTAAAACACTGACATTCATTTGAAAATCCTAACTAAATTCTGAGATCCGGGTAAACCTTGAATTGAAATCTAGCAAGAACAGCTGATCTTGAGAGATTACAGCTGTATTGAAATATGGATCTGATCTGTTAGGGGATTTGGATCTGGTGATTCTAATCAAAACCACTCCAGGATGCAAAGAGTTCAGCTGCTGACCTCTCTCTTTTCAGAGTCCCTTTAAGACAGAACTGACATCTTAATTATTGTTACTGTAATATTTCACAGAGGCTAAAATACGGGCATAATAAAGACATCAGATAAAACCAAAGAAACGCTGTGGAGATTTTTTAAATAGCTTAAAAATTCTTTGATCTTTTAGACCCATAAACTAAAATAAATGACACACCTCCTTGCTTTGCTCTGTTTATGCTTAGCATTTATCTTGCAGTTAATTAAGGTAAATGTTTCTCTATTTTTAGCAGACCAGTGAATTTTCCTTAAAAGAAAAGAAAAGAAATCATCCTTCCTTTGTCAGTTATTACTAATCTCTTGAAATGAAGCTCTGCTAATTAATCAAAAACTTCTTACGGGCTCAACAATCCAACCCCAACTGACCCTGAGAGTAAATGAAAACACAGAAGTAAAAACAAGATTTCTCAGCCAAGGAAAACATCTTTATTCTTTAAATAGGCCTGGGGGAAAGGCTATTTAGTACAGGAGACTCCACAAAAACCCAGCTTTTTCACTGTTGAGATGGAGCAAATGAGAAATATGCCGCTAGGAATGGGGTTTTCAAAAGCACTCAGTGTTGGTTTGCGTCCACTCCCATTGAAGTCAATGATAAAATTATCATTGACTCCAATGGGAGCAGAAGTTAGGCCAGTGTTGAGTGTTTTTAAAAATTGCATCTTAATTGTGCTGTTGCCATCCCAGGATTTCCTCAAGCTGCTGCAAAAGAGGGTAGTTTGGAAAATCAGCTGCCTTGGAAATTCACCCCCATTCATAGGGCCAGCACTAGGCCTCTGAACAATTGATGTCCTTCTGACAACAATAGCACTTATTCTGCCTTTGCTATAGGGCTTAAATTGTATGTCAGTGGAATTTTTCCTCTTGCACAGGGGTGTATGTCACTCAGTATGCACCGTGGGCATTGGTCTGTAGGAAAGAAAGCTTTTACAAGAAGAACTTTAGTTTTAGTTGCTGCTATTTTAGCAGTCAAAAAATGCTTCTGGTTGTGGTTTGAAGCAGCCAGTGTGAGGAAGTCATAGGGCTGAAGTAAATCAGGGATTTGGTTAAGAGGTCATAAAAAAGGATCAAAAAACTACTTAGGAAAGTGTCATAAAAATTTCAAGATGGGCAGAAGACTAGCCTGCAATAAACTTGCACTTTCTTTCCATTGTGCTTTGTCAATACCCCAGATGAAGGACCTTTCAAAGAGCTGTCCTGATGTGACACCTTGTTACTGCTTTAAACATTGCATTAAAGAAGGTGTGGCACTACACTGCATGTCTTGCTTTAAGGGGATGCCGGGTAGCTGCTCAGCAACACATATTCCCCATGGTTCATTGGGCCGGATTCAGTTACCTTCATTCCTGCCATATGGACCTTTCCCCATAAAGCCTTCCATTGACTTCAGCTGGGCCATTTGAGGAGTATTTTACTGCTCAACAGAAGTAAGAATTTCTTCTTTGGAACACTCCTGGGATGGTGCAGCAATGTGCTGCCTCTTGCTATTATACAATCTAGCCCATTATTATTTCCCACCCCTATTTTCCTGAATGTGACAAAAGCACATGGAGCTCATTGGGAACTACCAATAGCCTAAGGCTGTACTTTAAACATTGCAACCATTTAAAGTCATAGGAGCTTAAAACGATTTCTGAAAAAATGTTATTTGTTTTAAAATACCACATTTTTTCATGCTTAAAAAGAAGTGAACAGATTTTCTTCAGATTTTAAAAATACTCACTCTTGGACTGAGAATAAGCATGAAAAGTTTCATCCCTGAAAGTCCTTTTGTTGCTGTCTTTCTGAAAGAGGCTGAGTATTAAGTGCATGGAACAAGCTGTGCAATAGATCCAGAGTCCTCCTATTTCTCCCTGCCCCTCACTGCCTCAAAATCTAAAAACAACAACATGGCTGCTTAAAGAGTGCACATAGTAATTTAAAATAGATTTCCAAACATTTTGGCTTAAAAATCTCTCCTTTTTAAGGAAAAGTTGGCTGGCTATGCTTTGGAAGGACTGTCTTTTAAAAGTTATTTACTGTTATACAAACACTGGTGCTGTCTTCTCAGTCTTAAATTAGAATATTCATCCCCAGAGGTTCTAAGACCCTAAAGATAAACTAAGACTGTTTGTTTCCCTGAGGAATCCCGTCCTCAGTTACAGTGCCAACCACATGCTGAAATGCCAGCAGTTTCACAAGTTCATTTTTATCTTGGGCTTGGATTTTAAACTGCAACTTTAGCAGGAAGCTATTGTATGTATTCCCAGTGTATTGTTACACATAGAGTAAGGGAGTATTTAGATCAGGGTTCTGGATGAGGCTAACCAAATACTTTCAAATTAATTATAAAAAAAAGCAAACACTCGTTAAATAATTGTTTGGATAACCTGACTTTGAATATTTTAAAGACATACTCTGCAGTTTCAATATTCATACTCAGACAGTCTTTCCAAGATATTATACCAGTAGTGGCGTTAAATCTATCATTGCAGACTCGCTAACAATTAGAGATCTGCTGTCATAATTTTTAGTTTTCTGTCTTTCTCACTTCTGATGTGGATTAAAGTCTGCAGTCACAACTCTTGCTGATAGTTTAAAGATATTTGATCCTATAGTATTTATCCATTATTGGCTCTGTTTACCCAAGGGAAAATTAAGTGCTGTGCCTTAGAACAGTGAGATCTGTAATCCACTGATGCCTTAACTGATCTCTGACAGATGTTGGTCTTTGGGAAAAAAATGAAAAGCTACGTCATTAGCTTGGGAAGCCAGTTTTACAAACTTACTGTGCTTCTGCAGGTGCACATGCAGTTATTTGTCACGAAAACTATACAATGGTGAGAACATTTCTGATGAAAATAGTGATTCCATTTTATTTTATTTTTTATTTTGCCTGCCTGACAGGTTAAAAAGGTGCCTTTTAACACTTAAAGCATGTTTTTTCATGCACTTAGTTCTGTTTCATCTTCCATGGATAGAAACCTTGACTTAGATACAGTTTAGTGATTTTTCGGCTTTACTGAATGTGCCTCTAGCTTTTCCAAAGTAAACCATGGAGAAATTTTTCTCTATCAAGTTTCGAGGGTTCAGAGATTTTTTTATGCTGGTAATAAGAGGAGTATAAATTGAGACCCTGTTCCAAGATGATAGTATATATATTTGTTCCAAGGAATAATACGCAGTAGGAACTCCCTCTGATGTTGGGGAGCATGCTTAAAAACATACACAATAATTACTTAGGGTCTGATCTCTCACCCTTACCCACACTGTCAATAGTCATAAAGGGAAGCGTGTACTCACAATGCATACAATAGCATCCTAGGTCAGTTAATTTACCCGAATGTTGTCAGTAGGAAATATTTCCTTGCTTAAGATATTGCTTCTGATGGATGGCTAATTTGAGGACCACAGCTAACCTGCAGACCACCCAGATTCCCTTCTGTTTAAGAAAACAGAAGATAGATTTGTCCTCAATTAACTGCAAGTCTGAAATGAACCATTCATACCATAACCTATAAGCAGTCCCAACACTGGAACAGATTAAAAGCCCAGTCTCGATAGATGTTGACAGCCCTTACCTCCCATTGGCTTCAGTACTAAGGCATGCAGCACTTAAATCCAATAGGATTTAAATGTAGATCATCTTGGGGACTCTGACAGTGTCTCTGGCAACCCCCTCTAGATTGGTTCTTGAACAACGCAAAACATGGGCTCCACAAATAACTGTTCTCATATACTTTGGGTCGGTAGCAACATGATATATTCATGGTCTGAAACACAAACCCGAAAGAGCAAATAAGCATAGAAGGTTCATTAAGAAGAAAAGCCGTGATCCACTCAGATCTACCATAGGAGAGTTGCTTTCTGGTATAATTGTGTATAAATACTACGTAAAAGACTGGAGTGATTCACGGCAGACTGAGGGAGAAAACACTGAAAATGATATTTAAGAGAATTTGCTTTCAAACCAGCTGAAAGAAGAAGGGTCCCAATTCTCCTACCTTTACTCACATTGAGTAGAGCACCACTACAGGAGTAATCCCACTGAAACCAAGACAGAGACATAATAAAGCACTAATTTAGGGTCCAGATCCAGCTCCTATTGATGTCAGTAGAATGACTCCTACTAAATTTAATGGGAGCTGGATCAGGTACAGTGTAAGTAAGAGTGACAGAATAAAGTCCTTAGCCCCAGATCCTCAAAGGTAGTTAGGTGCCTAATTTCCATTGATTTCAATGGGATTTAGGGGCCTAAATACTTTTGAGAACCTGGACTTTGGGAACAATGTTGTATGTTTCTTAGAAAGATCTCCAGCATCACAGGCAGTTCCTACTTCTCATTTCCCTGGAATAAACGTACACTCTTCTTATTGTCAGAACAAAGATCCCTGAACTTTTTAAACATGATAGATCATAATTTCTTCCAAGCCCTTCAGGCAAAAGAGCGTGTCATTGTTTCCTAGAGAAGATAATGTCATAACTATACTTGCAATAAACATCACGGTTCAAAAGAATGTTTTAGGAGATTCCTAGCAACCTTAATAGTAATAGTAATCCTAGCTCCTATATGGATCTTTTCCTCAGTGCTATTATTTATCATTACAAAGGAGGTCAGTATAATTATTTCCATTTTACATATGGGGAAACTGAAACACAGAGATGGGAAGTGATTTGCTTATGAACATCCAGCAGCAGAATCAGGAACAGATCCCAATTCTCCTGACTCCTAGTCTGCTGTTCCATTCACGAGGCCACACTGTCTCCTCACAGCCTATATGTAATACATGCTTATGTCATATAAAATAGTTTCAAAGGCTAGAGGGATTGATTGTGTCAAAGCGCTGAACCTTTTGTTCATCCATGCTACAGGGATTATGTTGCATGTGCCTAGTTTGCCTAGCTACCGATTCCAAAAATGTTTTCTAGTGGATTTGGGGGGAACTTCAGGCTTTTTGATCATCAGTTCCATATCTTTTGGAAAAAGAGATCATGCTGAAGTATTTGTTTTGAGGAGGGAGGTGTGTTACATTTATGGAGACAAAAATGAAGCTATCCACTATACAGTTGGGAAACTCCAGAGGCAAATGAGATCAGAATCTGGCCACAAGGTCTGTTAAAGCTACAACAAAGTTTAAAGTTGTATATAACATGGCTGCCACAGCATCTCTAAAACAAGAGCAAAACAGTGGTTAGCAGAAGGACTTTTGAGGTAGCCTGGAACAAAAATTAGGCAACAAGAAGGATTTTTAAGAAAGATATTTTACTTTCCTTTGCAAATACATTTTGAAGTAACATTAGAAAAAAATTGGGGCCAGATCAATATATCTCCATTGAAGTCGATGGAACTACACCACTTTACACCAGCTGATGTTTTCAAAAACAGCTGTGTTAAAAAAAAAGAGGTTAACAAAACTAGACGCTTGTAAAACAAGCACACTTAGAATTCTCTATATTGTCACATTACTATGGGCCAAATTCAGACACTGTGTGAAAGAACGTAATTTTTGTGGCCCTAAATATACAACTTAGATCTTCCATCCCAAGCTCAATGAGAGATATGAAAGTACCTATTTGCAATGAAATATTTTTAATTGTTTTCATAACGTGACAATGACAATTATGCAGCTATTGATGGGTTGGATTATAAATGTTGTCCTTAAACAACTGCCTGTTTTTCAATAGACTGGACTGCAGCTACATTTCTGCACAGACTGTTACAGTAGGTGGTGGCAAAGGCAAAAAATGGCCATTCAGGTAAAAGGGAAAGTGTAAATTCCCAGTCCTGAGAAACGCAAGAACTATAATATATTATCTACTGAAGCCACTGTACCCAGCCCTTTTCAAATATGCAAGAATGATTGATTTAAGACACTATGCAAAACTTCCCTTTCTCAGTAAGGGTACAGTTACTATTGAAACATATGTGCCTTGTTTTAAACAATCTCCATGAAAGAAGGACACAAAAGGCTCATTTGGGCTAAAATTATTTCACAGATTATGGAATTTACTGTGTCTTATTTATAAAAGAGGCTACCATCCCAGATGTGAACTGCCCAAACAGACAGAACTGATTGATTACTCCATAGATAAACTCATTTCACACATCATCAAGCAAAATTAACATTTGAAATATGGGAATAAGTAAAGAATCAATTCAGTTCCAAGCAGAATAGTACAATTAAAATTAGTTTGTTAAATGGAAACTAAAATGATTTAGAAAAACCTTGACGTCTAATATTTAATGCTAGTCAGATTTGATTAACAGAATCATTATTAGTCCAGTTTTTGTTTGCTGTTTGTTTTCCTTCTTAAATCACATTTATAGTCAAATCTTGCAAGTATATGTTATCATCACCATACAAAATATAGACTATATCAAATGGAGTGTATGACTCACACACAGAAAGTCTGCATTTTTGTGTCTTCATAAAGGGTATGTATAATAATGTAGTTGTCTATAACAGCAATGCCAGCAATAGGGTTGCATACAGTAACATCTGGTTTTGACAGTAACCTAGAATATAACTTGTATTAAAAATATGTTCCCTTTGAAACATCTTTCTAAACATTCAGGAATGAAATCCTGGCCCCACTGAAGTCAGTGAAAATTTTGCCCTTGGCTTCCATGAACTAGAATTTCACCCCAGCAGCCTCTATATATGCAATCCCTGCTTAGTAGTAGTAATAGTATTTATATTACAATAGTGTCTAGAGGTTTCAACAGAGATCAAGGCCCCATCGTACTAGGCACTGTGCAGAGACCGTCCCTGCCCCAAAGACCTAAATAGACCAAACAGATAAAGGGTGGGAAAGGAAGCACAGATACAGAGCAGTAGAGTGACAGGCCAAGGGCAAACAGCAGGTTAGTAGCAGAGCTATAAATAAAACCCAGGTCTCCTGGCTCCCAGTCCAGTGCTTGAACCCCAAGCCAGTACTCTATTTACTGGGTCACACTGCTTCTCCTCTGTGTTTAACCACAAAGTATTACCCCAATGGGCTGGGTAATTCTGAATTACCTATGCAAACTGTTGCTGGAGTAAATAGATAGTGGAGGAAACAAAGAGCTTTAAAAATCTCAGCAAGCCTCAAAGGCCATTCTCTCTCTCTCTGACAGGATCTGCAGTTTGCACAGTAGTCATTTCAGTGTGTCTCCGACATTCAGGGATACAAGTTTTCATCTGCAGTGATGGATTGGAAAAGAAATTAAAACCAAATTCCTCGCCAAAATTTATTACCAAATCACAGGTTGCACTGATAGTAAAGAATCCACATGTCTTGGGCACAAAGTAAAGACAATATCTGCATTTTATATCATTCCAAAGTTCTGTCATGGAATATCAGCCACCAATGTCATTCTCCTTTCACTATCAGTAGCAGCCACAAAGGGATTGTGTGTGGTTCTCCCTGATACTGGGAACTCCTTAAATCCTAGCAATGAGATTCAGCTACTACGTGCTGGGCAAACATAGGTGCAACTGCAATGTGGAAAGAAAAGGGGATGGGAGGGACATGCATCACCATTTGTCCCTCAGACTTTTGCTAGGGTCCACTTTTTATTTAAAATGCCACATCTCATGTCCACAAGGAAGGAGGAGATTCCTGTAGCTTTTCAACTGCCCAGTAGTCTAATGAATGAATCCCTTCTTACTTTAAACTTAAAGCAGGCTGGGCATGGGAGAAAAGTTTCGAACGATGGAGCATAACCAATTTTTCTCAGGAAGCAGCCCCTCGAACTATTTGTACACTGTTTAATGCACCATGGCAGCGGTGGCCAACCTGCGGCTCTGGAGCCACATGCTGCTCTTTAGAAGTTAATATGTGGCTCCTTGTATAGGCACTGACTCCGGGGCTGGAGCTAAAGGTGCCAACTTTCTAATGTGCCGGGGGGTGCTCACTGCTCAACCCCTGGCTCTGCCACAGGCCCTGCCCCCACTCCACCCCTTCCTGCCCCCTCCCATGAGCCTGCTATGCCCTCACTCCTCCCCCTCCTGCCCAGAGCATCCTGCACCTACAAAACAGCTGATCGGGAGGTGCAGGGAGGGAGGGGGAGGTGCTGATCAGCAGGGCTGCCAGTGGGTGGGAGGCACTGGGAGCGGGAGGGGTGGAGAAACTGATGGGGGGCTGCTGATGTATCACTGTGGCTCTTCGGCAATGTACATTGGTAAATTCTGGCTCCTTCTCAGGCTCAAGTTGGCCACTCCTGCACTATGGGAAGCCCGTAGCTCACAAGGCAAAAGAAGCTACAACTATAATTGATGAAGCAGTGAATGGTATGAGCAAATTCATTATCCATTTTCCTGTCTTGATAAGTTAAAAACATACTTCTACAAGTCTGTGAAACAGGAGCACCTAAATTACTTTGCTATTTTCAGTGCTTGTTTGGAAAGAATGGACCGTACTGATAATCTTTCAGTAGCAAAGGAGTGTGTCCAAAAATGTGACTCACAATGTGGTACTTCTGGAAATGTCCAGTTAGATTTTAAGAGGTGTGTTAGTGTAATACCAGTCACTGAATTTTTTTGCACTGTTTTTGCTTTGCCTTTGTATTGTATGACTAACTGCACTGAATTAGATATTGTCCTTTTATATTTGTTTAACAATCAGCCAACCCTGCATAAACCATGCCCATGTGTGGTCCAAAGTTAGTCATCACAAAGCCAAACAATCATACGTCCAGACACCTTCTGTATGAGCTTGTATAGCAGAGAATGGGTTGTTTTAATGGAAAAAGAATCAGGCCTACATACATCCTTGTATTTGCAGGCCTGTATGGTGCAGGGTAAGTCTTATATGCCCTTTGCTCTTTTAAAGGGAAAAAGGTGCTATTGGGTTGATGGGCTGAAAGTGACATTGAGGGAAATACCAAATTTTAAAAGAACCCCAGAAAATGTTTTCAAGGAGGGCAGTTTTTGGTGAATGTCACTAAGGAGATGCTGCCTTAGTCGAGTTTACAGACCATTTTTAACTACTGCATAATCTTTCCCTCTGAACTGCAAGGCAAGAAGCCCTGTGATGTTTGCTACTACCCACATCTAATTGCAGTTCACCTGAGATCTGCCAGCAAGATAGAAGTTACAAAAGACAAGCCATAAGACAAATATTTCTGCAGATTTGCTACATTTTAGCCAGCAGAAAAGATTCCTTCCACTGCCCAGCATGCAAACACCCATTCTACTGCTAGGTTTTATGACTGCTCAGGATGGAAGTTGTAAATAATGTGATAGCTCTGTGCTTTCCCCGCAACTTATTTGGGGAAATCAAGCTCAAAAAGCAATTTATGTGGAGGAAACTTAATTTATTAGCAATACCTTCTTTAGGGATATAGTAGAGAACATTACCATAAATACGGTTTAAAAATTCTGGACACAGACCACCCCTTATTATTGCCAGAGGCTAGAATCCTGGGATGGGATAGCACCATGCTCCTTCTCCACTTCTAACAGCTCTGCATTAATATGATGCGAAAATCCTATATATAGAATACTTTTGTTAAAATCAGATTATACTAATTCTATATGAAGTGCTTTAATGAAAAATGTTTAATGGCTGAAATACTATAAGACTGCAGTTAGAGTGCAGGTGCAAAAATGATATTCTACACTCCCTGGAGAGCAAACTTGTACATACTGTGAAATATCAATTAAAGTTTATAGTTGCCTGTGCCGGTTAAATGTCTTTGTCATGGGAAATTTTTGTCCTCTCTTATGAAGCAATCATTTTGGGTTAAAATGTGTACTGAATTATGTGGGCATTTTGAGTTATTAAGGAATAGGTTTGTTTTACAAGCAAGCTGTAAGCATTCTTTGCTGTTTTTATGAGGTCATCTACATGACTTTTAAATGGGGCTCTTGGCCAATGCCGATTCTCACATCAGTTCATTAATTCACACAGCTGTCTTTAAAAACTACAAGAATAATATATACTGCAGTCTGAAAGAGAGAGGTGGATTTCAAGGCTGTATTTCAATCAAGGGGTCCTGCTGACATCATAAACTATGAGAAGACAGCTTAAGCTGTTTTGTGAACAGCAGCTACCCCTTGATTGAAATACAGCCTGTTTTAATTGATTTTTTTTTAATATATGGAGAAAGGATACAGACAATCATTTTCCTGTTAGCACAGATATTACAGAAAAGGACACAGCTACAGGCAACACATTGTCTAGGCCACATGCCTAGAGTGGCAAAGGTCATCCCAAAAAACCGATCCATGCTATAGCATCATGTGCCAGGGCAGGTCGTGTGGCCTACAGTAGTAAGAAAGGTCTGGTACATAAGACACCAGACTGGGATTCAGAAGATCTGGGATTAGTTCCTGGCTCTGCCACAGATTCCTGGTGATGTTCTGTGCCTCAGTTTACAGTTGTTCCCTTTCCCCCCACCCTTTGTCTGTCTTGTCTCATTAGCCTATAATATTTCTTTCTCTGTGTTATACAGTACCCTAGCACAATGGATCCCCAGTCTTGGTTGGGGCCTCAGGGCACTACTATAGTACAAATCATAACAATAAATCAAATGATAAATAACCTAATAAAATACTTTGAGTTTGACATATAGAGAAACTATTTTAAAAATGTTTTAAAGAATTCATCCTGGGCCAACAGATATGGATAAAAAGAGGACTACAATGTTATTGTAGTTCTTATGTTCTTATGTAATGTTCCCTCTGAAGTGTGTCAAAATTTGGTTAACCTGTTATACTCATTTCCACAGGCCTCTAACAGATCTTCATTTTGGCTGCGACAAGAAGTGGAGGCACCAAAATATCTGAGATGGGGATAGTGGGGGAAGGGGTGTAAATTGTCATAGCTCCATCATTAATGCAGCTATGACAACTTACACCCAATGAGGATCTGCCGCAGGATCATCTTGTGGTACTTCCAGCTTGACCGCAAACAGGAAATTCCCAAAATCTCAATATAAAGCTAATTCTCCTGATATTTTCATCGTGGTATCTATAGTCAGGTAATTTGGATAAATTAAAATAAGCTTCTTATAGGCATATCTGAGCTGATTGGCCTGGAGCAGCGAACCACAGCCACTGGTTGCCACTGGGAGCCACGATCAGCTGAACCTGCGGACGCGGCAGGTAAACAAACCAGCCCGGCCAGCCAGGGGCTTTCCCTGCACAAGCGGTGGAACAAGTTTGGGAACCACTGCTCTGGAGGATAGTCCTTCACTAATGTTTTTCAACAGTTTCTACACTGTTCTGGTTTCTAAATTCACTTGAAGTGGGGCTTTGGGTGTTGATAATAGGATACAGACCCTCTCCTCTCTAGATCACTAGTTCCAATCTAGTCCTGGTCAGTAGTGACCAAAACCTAGTACCATCTAATGGCTGTTGTTTGGCCTATGTGGAATGAACTGATGGTCTCAGACCAGGTCCTCATTACAAAACCTAGTACAACTGTTATGTGGTTGTGACGCTTCCCAGTGGTACCCAGCGTGTGAGGCACTTTGCTACCACATGAGGAAACCTTGTATGGGCCTTCTCAACTCCACTGGCCATGGGCAACACAAGCACTCCCCTCTAAGTCTATGCAGGCCCCACTGTCTCTCTAGAAGCTAGCAATATGCACACTCCACTCACACTCCCTGGAGTGTCCAGCCCCTCTTCCACTGCACACTAACAGTAGTCACAGCTGCGCTGTTTCCAAAGAACCAGTACCTTCCAGCTTTCCACTTCCTCCCCAGATCACTGATCAGCTTAACACACAGCACTTGGATATGTTTATAGTGAAATTAAGTGTAAGTTTTATAGACCTCTATCATATCCCCCCTTAGTCAGCTCTTTTCCAAGCTGAAAAGTTACAATCTTATTAATCTCGCCTCATACCAAAGCTGTTCCATACCCCTAAACATTTTTGTTGCCCTTTTCTGAACCTTTTCCAATTCCAATATATCTTTTTTGAGATGGGGTGACCACAATTGGCATGCAGTATTCAAGATGTGGGTGTACCATGGATTTACAGAGAGGCAATATGATATTTTCTGTCTTATTATCTATCCCTTTCTTAATAATTCCCAACATTATGTTTGCTTTTTTGTTGTGAGAAGAACCAGGAAAACTGGATGGGACATGAGAGGTGACTTTCCATGTACTACAACCTGCATCTTGAAATGGCTTCTTGTTCATTACGAAGTGGAATTTTTGCTGCACGTTTTAAAAAAACAGATTATCTTTGATGTTGCTGGCAGCTTAAGGAAAACCAATCAGACAGTCCACATGATATTTGAATGCTGCAGTAAACTGGGTAAAACTATGAGACACTGAAGGCTGGGACAGCTTAGACTTCTCCAGTTATTGCCCCGAAAAGATCTTTTTGATTCACCATTACTTTCTGTGATCTGGGACAATTTCTAGAGACTGAAGTTAGCTGCTATGCCAAGTGATAACAGAGATGCAGCATGACTCCCTCTTTGGGTCTGAACCAATTTATTTACCTATTGTTTTTTAAGCCCAAAGCAGAATTGACTATGAAGAGCCAATCTGCCTGTGTTTTCTTGGGCTGGTGCATGCCATTCTAAAGAACATGACTGTCCAATATTACTCAGCTTGTCCATCTGTTAACTGTTCAAATCCACATGTTTACTTTATTACATAGATCTGTAATATAGTGCTCAATAGTCTCATCTGACTTCTTGTAAAGAAAATGTCTATTCTATTCTATATAGGTTCTTATACCATGACTTTCCCAGGTGACATTTTTGCATGGATCATAGTATTCTTGAAAGTTTTAAATGACTTTGTCTAGCAGTTTGCATTCTCCTTTATTTTCACATTGGAATTTATTGTAGATCCCCATTATTTCCAACTTTTTCTTCAATACCACTTGCTTCCAGGAACAACTGGCACCACCAAAATCACCCGCTCCAGTTCTCTCATAGTTTCCCTTCCATACTGAAGGATACAGACACTTTCATTTGTTCCATTTTTGCCAGAAGACCTAGTTTCTAACAGCAGGTAATCAAGACACAACATACAGGAGTCTTTGAAAGAGACAGTCTTTATTCACTGGCCCCAGTCACATAACATTGGTCATGGTTTCTAGAGGTTACACCCTGGTGACATGGCAAGGATAAGTATCCACTGACGTGAAGGGATGCTGCTCCACTCAGATGCTCTGATGAAGTGCTGCGTGCCCTCCATTTAATATAAATCAACAGGAATTGAGGGCTCCTGACACCTAACAGATAGTGGTCAGTGGGATGATTGAGGCCTATGTGACTTCTCATGTTCCTATTGGTTAGAAATGCATGGGAAATGCAAATAATGATACATTATTGCAATGGTTGCTCTAGCCAGTAGCTGTGTTTAATTAATTACATTGATGACTGAGATCTATAGGAGAGCATTTGAAAGCAATGGGAGACAGAAGTGTCTGGAAGCTGGTTGTATTGTTATAGTCAACCTTAGCATGCCTAGGAATTTTTGTTCTCTGATTCAATAACAGTACAGCATTGGTTAAAGAAATCCAGGGATATTTTATAAATTTTGAATGTACTGCAGGGAATATTTGGCAAAAATGATGGGATCTTGTTAAGATTAGCTAAAGGTTTTCCAGTTTGCTCCCAGACAAATCATTTTTGGATCTGATCCCAAGAGAACAGTAAATTTCTAGAAAAAAAACCCTCAAATTTTCATTTCTTTTGATGAAAATATTAAGAGCTTTGATGCTTATCTTAACCATTTGGAAAAGTTCTTTATAGTTAACAATAGTGCCAAAGGGGAAAAAAGGTACATAATGTAATGCTGTATTTTTGCCCATTGTGGGAAGAAAAACATACACATGAATATTGATTGACTTAATGATACCCCAGAAGCCAAATTTTGTTTAAAGACAATAGAGGGCTTTTAAAAGTTCTCATTTTGCCAAAACCCCCTACTTTTATTGCAGAATGTTACAAGTTATGCCTGAGAAACCAGATGCAAGTGGAAACTCTTTCCAAGTACCTGATGAATTTGAAGAGTTCTATACAGTAGAACCTCAGAGTTCTGAACCCCTTGAGACTGGAGATTGCTCATAACTCTGAAATGCTCGCAACTCTGAATAAAACGTTATGGTTGTTCTTTCAAAAGTTTACAACTGAACATTGACTTAATACAGCTTTGAAACTTTCCTATGCAGGAGAACAATTCTGCTTTCCCTTTAGTTTTCTAATAGTTTACACTTAACACAGTACTCTACTGTATTTGCTTTGTGAGTGATTGTGTACTTCTGGTTCCAAATGAGGTATGTGGTTGACTGGTCAGTTCGTAACTCTAGTGTTCATAACTCTGAGGTTCTACTGTAAAATGCTCAGTGACAGATTTGTTTGTGCACAAAGCCCTGAGCTACAAGATCACTCACCTCAAGCTACTCACACATAAGACTTAACACTGTAATTTCTGTGGGGGGAAAGCTGGAACTCCTTGAACTTGTGATTTCAAAAATATTTTAAGGCTTATTCTTCATTATTAACCTATTCATTGAATCCCAGAGAGCTTGCAATATGCAACAGATTGTCCAAGCAATTGCTCTTGCTCAAAGGGGCTTGCCTGCAAACATTTTGATCTGAACATAAACAGCATATGTGCACTTATAAAGGAGATAATTGAAATCAGTGCCAGTGATCTTAGAAGCCATCAGAGCCTTTGGGTCGGCACAGGGTCTTTTTACAGGATCATTTTCATTGTAGTCTGTTTACTGAGTTTATAATCTGCCATCAAAATTTGATATGAGTCAATACTTTGCCAACTTCTAACAATATGTCAGCTTGTGCATAAATGTTTCTTATGGACACCAAATGTGCATATATTAAGTCAGAAATAGTCTTCTCTAGAGTATAGCGGGCTTAAATATTAGTGCGGATAAGATAGTAGGTATTAAGAACACAAAATTGAAAATGATGGAAATATTAACACTTTCAGCTCAGCTGCTATGATTGGCTAGTGAGAGAAGACAATATCTTTTATTGGACTAACTTCTGTTGGTGACAGAGACAAGCTTTTGAGTTTACACAGAGGCATTTTAATGCATAGAATCATAGGTATGCGGGGCTGGAAGGGACCTCAAGAGGTCATCAAGTCCAGCCCCTTGCACTGAGGCAGGACCAAATAAACATAGAACATCCTTGGCAGGTGTTTGTTTAACCTTTTTCTTGAACATTTCCAATGACGGGGATTCCACAACCTCTCTTGAAAGCCTGTTCCAGATTTTAACCAGTCTTATAGGTAAAAATTTTTTCCTAATATCTAACCTAACTCTCTCTTGCTGCAGGTTAAGTGCATTACCTCTTGTTCTACTTTCGGTGGACACGGAGAACAATTAATCACCATCCTCTTTATAACAGCCCTTAACATATTAGAAGACTTATTAGGTCCTCCCTGTCTTCTTTTCTCAAGCCTAAACAGGACCTGTTTTTTAACTTTTCCTCTGAGGTCAAGTTTTCTAAACTTTTATCATTTTGTTGCTCTCCTCTGGACTCTCTCCAATTTTTCCACATCTTTCCTAAAATGTGGCACCCAGAATTGGACAGAGAACTCCAGCTGAGGCTACATCAGTGCCAAATAGAGGGGGACAATTACCTCCCGTATCTGACATACAACACTCCTGTGAATACACCCCAGAATGATAATTAGCCTTTTTTGCAACTGCTTCACATTTTTTATTTATATTCAGTTTGTGATCCTCTATAACCCCCAGATCTTTTTCGGCAGTACTACCACCTACCCCCTCTTTGTAGTTGCACATTTAATTTTTCCTTCTTACATCTAGCACGTTGCACTTCCCTTATTTGAGTTTCATCTTGTTGATTTTAGACCAATTCTCTAATTTGTAAAAATTATTTTGAATTCTAATCCTGTCTGCCAAAGCACTTACAACCCCTCTTAGGTTGGTGCCATTGGCAAGTTTTATAAGCACTCCGTTATCCAAGTCATTAATATTGAATAGTATCAGACACAGGAGTGACCCCTGCAGGACCTCACTGGATACATCCTCTCGGTCCGACAGTGAGCTATTGATAACTACTCGTTCAGTACAGTCTTCCAATCAGTTGTGCACCCACCTTATATGTAAGAACCTACAGGGCTGGAATCTGGGACTATAAGGGTTCTATGCAGCTGCTGCATCACCACTGGAGGCTTAGGCTGGGGTCCTATTGGAGGTCCATGTGAGGCTGGGCTTGGCAGGAAGAACTCCCCCGAAGGACCTAAGTGATGTCCCCTCACAGCCCACTGATTGGCTGGTACCAGTATTAAACCAGGAAGCCAGGATGGGAAGCTGTCTGAGCAACAATGCAGACTGCCTACCTGTCTTCTGTCTGGACCCTGCCTGTGATGACACTAGAATTTAGCTTCCAACCCTGGTTTGTCCTGGGCTTTATTCTTTGATTGCTGTCTGCCTGTCTAACCCTGATCTCCTGATAATCTGACCCTGGCTGCCTGAACTTCGGTCTGCCCTCCGGCCTATTTTGGACTCTAACCTCCTAGTACCTGACTTGGCCTGACTCACAATTCCTGCTCTGACCACCAGGTCTGGCTACACTCATCCCGGTCGTTGCATTACAGTAATTTCATCTAGACCACATTTTCTTAATTTGCTTATGATAATATCATGTGGTATGTGTCAAAAGCCTTACTAAAATCAAGATATATCACGTTTACTGTTTCCCCACTATGCCAGTAAACTTGTCAAAGAAGGAAATAGGTTGATTTGGCATGATTTGTTCTTGACAAATCCATGCTATTTCTTATAACCTATTACCATCTAGGCAGGGCCGCCCAGAGGATTCCGGGGGCCCGGGGTCTTCGACGGCGGGGGGCCCTTCCGTTCCAGGACCCGCCGCCAAAGTGCCCCGAAGACCCGCGGCGGGAGCCCCCCGCTGCCGAATTGCTGCTGAAGCGGGACCCGCCGCCGAAGTGCAGCCCGGTCTTCGGCGGTAATTCGGCGGCGGGGGAGGGTCCCCGCCACGGGTCTTCGGGGCACTTCGGCGACGGGTCCCGGAATGGAAGGGCCCCCCGCCGCCGAAGACCGGGCTGCGCTTCGGCGGCGGGTCCCGCTTCCCCCCCGCCTCGGCCCCAGCCTCTTACCCCCGGCTCCCTCCTCACCCGGAGTCTCAGCGCCTCGCCCGACAGCCGCAGCGTGCGGCCGGCGGGGCCTGAGCCCCGTCCCGCTCAGAGCCGCATGGTGAGGGGCGGGGCTGGGAGCTCCACGCCAAGCGGAGGGAGATGAGCTCAGCCTGGAGCTCCCGGCCCCGCCCCCTCACCACACGGTTCGGAGTGGGGCGGGGCTCAGGGGCCCCGCCGGAGACACGCCGCTTGATGTGCTGAGGCTCCAGGAGAGGGGCGGAGGCGGGAGCCTCCGCTGTTCTCTTGGGGGCCCCTGCGGAGCCTGGGGCCCGGGGCAAATTGCCCCCTTTGCCCCCCCTCTGGGCGGCCCTGCATCTAGGTGTTTACAAAATTGATTGTTTAATAATTTGTTTGGTATCTTTCCGTGTATCAAAGTCAGGCTGACTGGTCTATAACTCCCCAGGTCCTCTCTGTCAGTCATGCAAGTGGAATCCATTTCTTATCGGTAGGGGGAAATGCAGGGGGTATGTGACCTCCTCACATGACCCTCCACGTGACTCCCTCCCACCCCAGGGCCCCTATGCTCGCCCTATCTCCTCCCCATGATCCACCCCCCTTTCCTGGGTGGGGTGGGGCCCTCTGTCCTTCTTCCACTGCACTGGAGACTTCAGAACCGAAGCAGTGAATGGAGCAGAAAATGGGCCCCACGCCTGCAGCTCCTCCGGTGTGGAGGAGGAGCCACCTGGTAGCCTTATGTTCTTCTCCTTTCCCTGCTGCGGTTCCCGGGAGAGCCCTGAACCACAGGGCTCTCCCAGGAACTGCGGTGGGGAAAGGAGCAGAACTCCAGCCCCACCCCCTGCCCTTCTATGGAGCTGTGTCTCCTCCAGCTCTGTCTGTACAGCAGCAGCCCCGGGCTGGGGGGCAGGGCTTGGGGCAGTTCAGCCGCCGGAGGAGCTGCTGGCCTTCTGCTCCTTTCCCCACGGTGGTTCTCGGGAGAGCCCTGATCCGCAGGACCCTCCCGGGAACTGCAGCAGGGAAAGGAGCAGTATGTGGGGCCACTGGGCAGCTGTACCACCCCCAGTCCTGCCCCCAGCTCTGTCCTCTGGTGGGGCTGCTGTACAGACAGAGGAGACCCTGCATGGAAGGGCTTGGGGTGGTAAAGCTGCTCCTCCTGTTTCTTTCTGTTACACCGTACCAGCTATGAGTATCTTGCTAATACGGTGTTCCATACCGTACCGCCCTACTTGCACTGCTGCTCTTTGTTCCCCTTTTTAAAGATAGGTACTATCTTCTCCTGTCCTCTGGGACCTCACCCATCCTCAACAAGTTCTTGAAGATAATTCCTAATGGTTCCGAGATTGCATCAGCTAATTCTTTAAGTATCTTAGGATGAATTTCATCAGGCCCTGCTGACTTTAACACATCTAACTTACCTAAATATTATTTAACCTTTTCTTTCCCTATTTTGACTTGCATTCCTTCTCCCTGGTTGTTAATATTAATTTTGTTAAGTATCTGATATCAATATAAATATTGAATATCAATATAAAGGGCTCTTAAAACCAATTTCTGTACTCCTCCCTGATGAGGGGAGTAGCGCTGAAATCAGTATTGCCATGTCGGATTAGGGTTAGTGTGGCTGCAATTCCACAGTATTGGCCTCCGGGCGGTATCCCACGGTGCACCATTGTGACCGCTCTGGAAAGCAATCTGAACTCGGATGCACTGGCCAGGTAGACAGGAAAAGCCCCGCAAACTTTTGAATTTCATTTCCTGTTTGCCCAGCATGGAGCTCTGATCAGCACGGGTGGTGATGCAGTCCCAAATCCAAAAAGAGCTCCAGCATGGACCATACAGGAGATACTGGATCTGATTGCTGTATGGGAAGACAAATCTGTTCTATCTGAGCTCCGTTACAGAAGACGAAATGACAAAGCATATGAAAAAATCTCCAGGCTATGATAGACAGAGTCCACAGCAGGGACTCAGCACAGTGCAGCGTGACAAGCGTAATGGAAAGCCAAAGAATCAAATGGACACTCATGGAGGGAGGGAGTGGGGACTGAGGACTCCAGCTATCCCACAGTCCCTGCAGTCTCTGAAAAGCATTTGCATTCTTGGCTGAGCTCCCAATGCCTGAAGGGTCAAAAACATTTTCCCAGGTGTTTCAGAGTTTATGTATTCAATTTACACCCTTCCCCCCCCCCGAAAGAAAAGGGGAAAAAATCGTTTCTCGCCTTTTTTCAATGTCACCCTATGTCTACTGCATGCTGCTGGTAGACGGGGTGCTGCAGCGCTGAACACCAGCATCCCCTTCCTGGTGGCAGATGGTGCAAAATGACTGGTATCCATCATCATCATCAGCCCGTGAGTGCTCCTGGCTGGCCTCGGTGAGGTCAGCCGGGGGCACCTGGATAAAAATGGGAATGACTCCCGGTCATTCCCGGCAGACGGTACAGAAGGCTTGGTAACTGTCCTCATCGTAGCAGCTGGAGGCTGAGCTCCATCAGCCCCCCCACCCTTTAATGTTCTGCCTGGACTATCATAGCAGCTGGAGGCTGCCTCCCCCTCATTTTATCTCGCTAAAAACTCAGTGTTTCTTATTCCTGCGTTCTTTATTACTTTATCACACAAATGGGGGGACCTCAGCGAGGCCAGCCAGGAGCACCCATGACAGCAGCAGACGGTACAAAAGGATTGATAACCGTCATCGCCAATTTCCAAATGCAAACGGTGCAAAATGACTGATAACCATCATCTCATCGCCAATTTACAATGGCAGACGGTGCAATAGGGATGGTAAACGTCTCTGCTACCTTGCAAAGGCAAATGAATGCTGCTGTGTAGCACTGCAGTACCGCATCTGTCAGCAGCATCCAGTACACATACGGTGACAGTGACAAAAGGCAAAACAGGCTCCATGGTTGCCATGCTATGGCGTCTGCCCGGGCAATCCAGAGAAAAAGGGCGTGAAATGATTGTCTGCTGTTGCTTTCACGGAGGAAGGATTGAGTGACGACATTTACCCAGAATCACCTGTGACATTGTTTTTGCCCCATCATGCACTGGAATCTCAACCCAGAATTCCAATGGGTGGGGGAGACTGCGGGAACTATAGGATAGCTACGGGATAGCTACCCACAGTGCAACGCTCCGGAAATCGACGCTAGCCTCGGTACATGGACGCACACTGCCGAATTAATGGGCTTAGTGTGGCCGCATGCACTCGACTTTATACAATCTGTTTTTAAAAAACGGTTTCTGTAAAATCAGAATAATCCCATAGTGTAGACATACCCTCAGATAATTAAAGCGCTCATGATGGATCCATGTTGTCCTTTTACTATTCTTACCATCTTTCCTTCTCACTGGGATAGTTTGCAGTTGTGCCTTTAATAATGTCTCCTTGAGAAACTGCCAGCTCACCTGAACTTCTTTATTCCTTAGATTTTCTTCCCATGGGACCTGACCTATCAGTTCTCTCAGATTGTTAACGTCTGGTTTTTTTTAAGTCCATTGTTCTTGTTCTGCTGCTCCTACTCCTTCCTTTCCTTAGAATAATTAAATCTATCATTTCATGATCCCTTTCACCTAAATTGTGTTCCATCCTCAGATCTGTAAACAATTCCATGTTGGTCAGAATCAAGTCTCAAATGGCCAGCCCCTGGGTTACTTCCTCCACTTTCTGAAACAACAGGTTGTCCCCAGTACATTCCAAGAACTTATTGGAAATGTGGTGTTTTGTCATATTACTTTTCTAACAGATATCTTTATACTTAAAGTCCTCATTACTACTAGGCCTTTGTTTTCAATATTACTGTTATTTGTTCTAGAAATACTTCATCTACTTCTTCTTCCTGATTTGTAGGTCTATAGTAGAGCTGTCCCATGATGTCACCACTATTTTCTCCCTTTTATCTTTATTCAGAGACTTTCATCTTTTCTGCCTTGTGCCTCGTTCTGAACCTCAGAACAAGTGTATATATTCTTGATGTATAATGCAACACCTTCTCCCTTTTTCCCTGCCTGTCCTTCCCGAACAAACTATACCCCACTATACCAATATTTCAGTCATGAGATTTATCCCACCTAGTCTCCGTGATGCCAAGTCATAATTTAGCGTATGTACTAATACTTCCAGTTCTTCCTGTTTATTCCTCATGCAACTTCAATTTGTACATAGACTTCTAATTTGTAGATTAGAAGATTTCATTCTTGTTGCTCCTCTGCCCCATGGTAATTTTCCATCCCCACTCTTCCCCCAACACCTAGCCCTCTTTTAAGGTCACCTTTTCATGCTTACTGGTGGGCTTTTGTCACCTGCCCCCTTTGAAATTAGTGTAAAGCCCTCCTGACCAGATTGGCAAGTCAGTGCACAAAGATGCTCTTTATGTACTTGATCAGGTGGATCCCATTTCTTCCCAGCAGACCTTCATCCTGGAACAGCTTCTCATCATTAAGGAATCTGACATGGAAATGTATATCATAATATTACCTCCAGACCAGATAATATAATATCATGGGATGGCTTCAATGGACTCAGTCAAGGGCCCAATACTGTAAGCATTATCATGGCTATTCCTATTGATGTCAGTGGTAGTAAGCAATATACCTGGTGGAATTTGTTTGCAGGACTGATTTCCCAAGTATCAATGTTGTAATATTCTATCTGTAGATGGGATCCTTCTTTTGCTGAATAAATACACTTCTACCTCGATATAACACTGTCCTTGGGAGCCAAAAAATCTTACCACGTTATAGGTGAAACCGTGTTATAGTGAACTCACTTTGATCCACCACAGTGCGCAGCCTCGCCCCACCGGAGCACTGGTTTACCACGTTATATCCAAATTCGTGTTATATTGGGTGGTGTTATATCGAGATAGAGGTGTATATATAATGCAAGAATGTAAAAGTGTATTTAGTGGAAAGCACATGGAGTTATGCCAGAGAAAGACTCAAGAATTTGTTTGGCTGCTGAACTGAGAGGATGTGTCTGTAATATTTAAGATTCTGGGTACCTAAGAAAGAAGAAAATTAGAATTATGTCTGATGCTTTAATTAATGGTAAGTTAAATATGACCAGACAAAGAAGCATCACAAAGATCAATATAATGGTTCCAAAGCAGCTAGTCTAATACAATGGATCAGATCCAAAATCCAGTTGGTACTTTTATTATGGATTCATGCAAATATCATGTTGGGTGGGATGGGTTAAATTATGTATAGTTATTATTACACTCCCCTTCCCTGCACTTCAGCTGGACTCATTGCTAAAGCACAGGACAGTGTTTTGTTCTTTCAGTACTTTTCAGAAAGCATTACAAAGACAAAGCCCAGAGCTATTGTCTTCAAAACCCTGAATTTAGATGTTAGTAACAACTCCCACTCACCCTTGGAGAGACAGAATCACACAATTGCTTAGCAAACAAGTATTTGCATTTAATACAATATTAAACAGTATTTGAAATACTACTGAATAACTCTTAAACAAAAACTATTAGGCAGTAAGTTTACCAGTGTGCTCTTCCTATATAGACTTTCACAAACGCTTTCTGCTGCTATTAAAAATGTGTGCAGTGGTGTTGTAGCCATGTCAGTCCCAGGATACTAGAGAGACAAGGTGGGCGAAGTAGTGTCTTTTATTGGACCAACTTCTGTTGGGGAGAGAGATAAGCTTTCAAGCTTAAACAGAGCTCTTCTTTGGGTGAGTGCTGAAGAAGAGCTCTGTGTGTGTAACCATTAAAAATGTAGGCTTGTAGAGTAACATCTATGCTGTAGCCCACATGCATAAACACCGGATGCTATTCTGCACTTTGCCTCTAAGAGGCTCAGCACAGAACACGCAGCCCTGGGGAATAAGGGCTGGTCTACACTGGGGATGGGGGGTATCAATCTAAGATACGCAACTTCAGCTACGTGAATAGCGTAGCTGAAGTCGAAGTATCTTAGATCGATTTATCTCGGGTCCTCACAGCGTGGGATCAATGTCTCCGCTACCACCAACGACTCCGCTACCACCGCTCGCTCCGGTGGAGCTCCGGAGTCGACAGGAGCGCATTCGGGAATCGATATATCGCGTCTAGATGAGATGCGATATATCAATCCCTGCAAAATCGATCGCTACCCACCGATACAGCGGGTAGTCTGGACGGATCCTAAGTTGCAGCACTATTGCCGGGCTGCCCTATGGGCCACACCACTGCCCAGAATTTCCACAGTTCTGTGTGCTTTGACCCCAACCAACCCACCTCTCCTGCCCCCGTTCCTACCTCCTACGTTGTGAGTTGTTAGGGGGCCCTCTGGAGGAAGCCTTTTGACGCTTTCACAGTGCCTTCACCAGAGTATCCTCCTCTGTGGATATACAGGTCTTTTAGGGCCTCTTTACACCACTCTAGCTTTTTTACTTGGTGTAAAGGGACCAGAGTGCAGGGGAGGATCTCAGCCCATTTCCCCCTGATAGTCTTTCAGAGTGATTTTCTCCATTTATTGTGTGGCCCTAACATGCAGTGTGTGTCATCCGGACTCTGGGACTAGAAGGCGAGTGCAAAGTCTCTCAGACCAGACTCAAATACTTGTCAGCAAAACGGAGGTCTGTCTGGTCAGTGCATCCTTCTAGCTGGCAGCTCTCAGTCTTCCACTAACAGATGATGGCCTCTCTTCAGCTTGTGCATCAGATAGTTTTAGTAAGATCTTGTCTATAGCAAAGATATTACAGATGCTCATACCCAGCCCTATGAGACAACACAGCTCCTGGCCTTGTGTCATCTTCTTCAGCCAAGTTCCCTTAGGGCTTTCAATAGCGTCTATATTTATAACATTCCCCTTGATCTCTGGTTCACTCAGCTCTCAGGCTGAGTATAGGATATGCAGAACAGCCTGTCCATAATGGAGACTTTCTATACGGCTTCAAGACCCCTACTGAGCATGCTCAGTAACTACTACACCTGTCTTCTGGGTGTTTCTGGGCTCTTCCCTACCCCCTTTCTCTGCACATGTGCAGAAGCACAGAGGATTTAAAATATTAATCTTTATTCACCACTGCTGCCCCCCCTTTTCTGCACTTAAAAACAAAATGGTGCAGTATCAAGCATATGGGTTACAACCATCACACACAGGAAAGTATTACAGTTGAACGATTAAAAATATCAGTTCCATTTTTCCTCAATGCAAAACTAATGTATGATTTTCATGAAATATTCCCGTTGCCAACTATGATGAGAAGCCAACCAACTAGAAATTACAAGCTGCGCCCACCCATCCACAAATTGGTTGCATTGCGTGTCTGGTTCTTAAAAATAAAATGTTAAGTATTACACTGCACAGCCCAAATACTGTTTCAATCCCTACTCCAGTGAATGACTAATCAGATAAACAATGAATATTCTTTAAAGTGTCTAAACATATTTTGGGCCTGATTCTAATTTACACAGGGCCCCTGTACGTAGCTCTGGTCATTTAAAGGGGTCTTAAAAAGGGGAAAGCTGTAACTGGGTTACCTTGGGCAAATTGCTTAATCTCTCTGTGCCTCAGTTCCCCATATGTAAAATGGGGATAATCCTACCGGCCTCAGAGGGCTGTAATGAGAGTAAATGCGTGGGAGACGCTCACATACTACTGGATGAAATTCCATCCTCAAGTCATGGTGCTCATTCATTGCTGGGACTCCTAACAGCAGGAATCATAGGGCACATGCAGGAATATGGGCTATAATCTACACACCTTTTACTTCTGCATGCAGAATGGCTCTAGCATACACTTTTAGCTGTAGTGCGACTCATAGGCACAATACGCAGAGGTAAGGATGGTGTTTCAGACTGTGACAGTTCCTAGCTTTTGTGAGTCTACTTTAGAACTTTAATGTTGTCTGAATACAGTTTCCTGTGCTTTACTATCAGAGGTATTGTGTAGCTATATACACATTTTAACAATGCAAGTTTCATGAAATAGAAATAAAGATGGTCAAAGCCTACAGAATAAGCTCAAAATTTATAGCTGGAGGAAAGAGGAGGGAGTTACTGTTCAGACATCTTGATTGCAGGCTACAATGAATTCTTGTGTACTTCAGTTTTACAGTGCTCAGGTTGATAGTTATGGTAAATACATTCCCGATGGCACATGTTTTTAAGGGTCTTGCCTTCATCTTTTTTAAAAATGAAGCTTTTGTCTTAGCTACATATATTTTAAATGCCCATTTTCACTTGCTTCGTAGTCAGTGACAATACCAACTAAAAGCAAAGCTGGAGAGAAAATGAAAATCAGTTCAACTATTATAAATTAATAATTGAATGGGTGAGATTTTAAAGGAAAGAGTTTGCAGTAAGCAAGACATTAGACAGAACCATTATTCAAATCAAAATGTCTTACCATAACTTCAGATCAGTCTAAAGCCCTTTTTAAAAACACATACCATAAAATAAAGATGTGGCTCAGACTGAGTTCCCAAACAGACAGCAATAAAGTCTCTGTCATGCCACTTCATTACATAGTCCATCAACGCCACTTGTTTTGTTTCAGGTCTGATATCATTTAGTCTGACTTTACTTTTTCCTCCTACAAAGTAGATTACTCACTATGCAGGAGATGTTCAAAGGCAAAATTAGTCGTTAGGATCGCAGCTCCCACTGGCTTCAGTGGGAGTTGGGCACCTAACTGACATTTGTGCCTTTGAAAATCTGCCTGTATGGATAGACGAGGCCAAATAGAGCAGATGGAACTTCACTGACTTCAGTGCAGTTCACCCAGGCCCACATCCATGCACCTGCTCTGCACGATGCGTACTGTTGGGGGACAGGGCCACCGGGGGCAGAGAAGGACAGTTTGCCATGCGCCCCCACTTCAGAGGGGCCAAAACCGAGTGGTATTGTGACCTGGCAGGCAGTGTTGCATCACCACTTAGGTGGGGGCTGCTGGGCCAAACCTGAGTGGTGCTGCAACCTTACGTGGCAGGTCGCAGTGCCCAGAGTGGGGAGCCAGAGCCAGCCCCAGGAGAAATGAGCCACCACGACAGTCCCAGCATTGAACATGGTAAGTGCACATTTAAAGTTTCACTGGTCTTTTAATTTTATAAGTATCCAGGATAAAAATGTATAATACATTTGCCCGATGGTTGACATTAAATTAGAAGTTGTATTATTGTAATAATTATTTTAATTGTATCTGCCTCTTTTGCCACTAAGTATATGTGTAGACACTATGCTAAGTTAAAGTGAGAGTGGTTCAGTTGTTCATACCATGTGAAAAATTTCTGGGGGCACCCCTTGTTCTCACTTGTCTTACAGCACGGTTGACTCTGGTTTAACAACATCTGCCTGCATAAGGAAAGAACTGCAGCTGTGGGGCTAAAGTCACTTCATTTCACCTCTCCATCTATTTTGGAGCTTTTCATACAATGTTTCACCATACAAAATGAAATTCTGGTCTCAATGGGAGTTTTGCTGCACAGTTAGATTCAACTTGCATAATGAGGTCTGTAGTGGACTTTGCAATGTTTTGAAATCTAGACAGTGGATTGTGGAATACAGGAATTGGTGTGATAGTTACCATAACACATTACAACTAATAATTCCCGACAATGAGCTAAGCACCTCATAAAAATGACTAATAGATTCTATCCTTGCCCTGACGTGCAGACAACCTCAGATAACAACAAATGGTAGTCAAAAGCAAACCAGAAAGAGGCCTGGGGAAATGAAGCTGAGGTTGACATGTCCTCAGGGTAACACAGTAAGGAATGGTTTCAGAGTAGCAGCCATTTTAGTCTGTATCTGCAAAAAGAACAGGAGTCCTTGTGCACCTTAGAGACTAATAAATTTATTTGAGCATAAGCTTTTGTGTCCGATGAAGTGGGCTGTAGCCCATGAAAGCTTATGCTTAAATAAATTTGTTAGTCTCAAAGGTGCACAAGGACTCCTGTTCTTTTTACAGTAAGGAATGTACAAAGCTCGATGATCCTGCAAAAACTCTTTTAAAAATGTGTTATTTTTATTCTCCATTGTTTCTCGTAGGTGAGAAGAAGAATTTCCATCAGGTGAAATAATCTTAGTTCATAACTGAACAATGAGACCTTCAGTAAACCAGATAAAAAGAATGAATGGCAGAGCTGGAATTTGCTAGCTGAAACAGGGTAACTAGCTAATTAGAGATGATTTGCCACCTTGATATTGCTTAAGGTCTACAGTTACATTCTTAACACCTAGTCCTGTCTAAAATCCATCTCTAAGAGAGGAGAGTCATGGAGCTGCATAATTTCAGATTTAAAAGCTTTATTGTAGATGTGACAATTTCTTGCTATTAAAATAAAAGCTACTATTGCAGCAAAAATCATGTGTTTGTATTTCAAAAGAGTCATTCCACATATAGAATCCTCAAATCAACTGGGCTTTGTTAAGAACAGAATTGCCAAGAAAGTTCTGGGAAAGTTATGCAATACAATGAATGTAATGGAGCCTCATAAAATCTCTCTCTCCAACATCTGTATATGAGAGAAAGTGCTGTGGGGCAAGTCTTTGAAATGTCTAGCTGAGCTTTCTTCCCCATCCCCCGGATCTGAATAAGACTTCACTTCACTGTGCAACTCCTGATCTTGATTTGAATTGTTCCCTCGACAAGATTCATGCAGAGTGGGGACATTCTCTTTGCAGATCTCACTGCCTTATGGCACTGTCTCATCCCCACGGAGGCCGCTCTGCAGGTCTGGGGTTTGCACTGGGAGAGGTGACTGAGAAAGCTGAGGGTGTGCAGGGGGGATACACATTGTTCCCCTCCACTCTGACCCTGCCGGGAAAGCAGCATACTGTCTGGGGCCATAGCTGAACTGGACAAATATAATTGATGTGTTCTAAAGGCAGACGTCTTTGTATCGCTTTACCAACTCTATCTACAATAATCATACATACTATTTATATACTATACCTATACAATAACTATGATATATTATAATATGTATACTCTCTAAATACTATACCTATATAAATGTACACTATAGTATACTATGTACACTAGAACACGATATTACTGTGTTGATATGACATGTAACAAGGCTTCTCCATTTTTTCCCTGGTGTGGACCACATCTTAACAGTGTTTCATGGATGACGTCCCTTTCCATTTTTGATCATATAACATTGCGGTGGCAGCTATAGCATTTGCTTACGTGGAAGATTGATATTAGGGATATATTTTAGCCGTCTTTAAATGCAAATATCAGCTGAAAACAAGGACAGGAACCAGCAGCATGTGACCAACCAGTATGCCGCAGACCATGGGCCACAATCTGATAGCCACTGACATACATTATATCTCTACCATGTGAAGAATCTGATACAATGTTTCCCTTGAGACCCTTTCCAGTTTTGCCTTTGTAATTAAACAATATTGCTTTGCTATTCATGGTATTGCCTCAACTTCCCTGTAGTCAGTATAAAGAACCACCATAGGGAATACTGAAGTAATATTTACAGTAATCTCAGGTAACTGAATGAAAAGCCTTTTTAAAAGGTGATCGCTCTGTATTGTATATCATACATTTTATGAATGACCTAATAGCCAAAGAGTAGGAAGTACAAATTGTTTTATCAAGTTTTCTTCAGAAAAGAAGTTTGGTTTCTATTGGGATTTAATACAATGCGTACATTGCAGTAGTAGAATCATAGAAATTAGATCTGGAACTGACCACTGACAAATTCTTTAGTACCATTAGCTCATCTAATCTATAATTTTTACCAAAACAGGATTATTCTCGACAATATATTCCCAAGACTTTTGTCCAATCTACTTTTAAATGACTCACATGATAGACTTCTGTCATTTTCTTTGAGAGACTATTCCCCACTCTAATAAATCTGTTGCGATATTTTTTATGGTATTCAGACCAAGTTTGCCTTCCATTTACATTTCCTTTGTTCTTTCCTTCCAGTTCAGTTTTTTAAAAGCATATATCATCATCAAAACAGAAAATAATTTTTCTGTAATTGATATGTGTACCTAGACAATAATATTTTTAAATAGTTGTTTCCAGTAAAAAGTCCACTTTTTTAAAGTAGGTCCTAGTTTGGGAGAGCTGATAGCTTTTTCAATCAGTTTGTCTTCTATTTTAACTCAAACACATCACAATATGATCCAAATTTCAGAAATAATGTAATAGACAATACACACCAGGCCACCTCTCTGCCTTTGATGTTCACAGAGAGAATCATTTTATAGGACTGACATACTGTAAAAGAGAGGGTATTAGAGGTGAAATGAGGAACAAATGAGAGGCCCCCAACCCAATGAAATATATCTGATCAGCAGTGCCAGATATCTTTATCTTCTAACTCCTTCTAGTCTCCTCTCTCCACCAAGGTCAGCCACTCTGAGGAGCAATTTATAAACTCACAGCTCATATTGTGGTTGCAGTTCCAGAAATGACATGAAATTAAATCAGTCTTGAGTGCAGTAGGATACAAAAGTTACCTTCCTAGTTTAGTGAGCCCTTCATGGCTCCCAATAAATCTTCGAATGGTAGCATTCCACTGCGGGTTGCCTATCTTTCTTTCCTTACAAAAAGACCTTGAAATGGAAACAGAGGGGTTTTCTTTGAAGTCATTTTTCATACCACAGAAAAAGACATGTACGGAAGCAACTGACTTAAGTGGTTCCCCCTTCTTGTTCGAAGCATTTTATGAAAAGTTTTAAATGGGACTTTTCCCTTAATCCCCAGCATTCCTAATTGCTGCAGCCACATGAAGTTAAAGAGTTGCTGAAAAAGCATGAGCTGATGTCAACAAAAGCTTCTTTTTAAAAAGATAAAGGCAAAGCTCTTTAAAACATGTGGGCCAGCAGGAAAGTAGGGTACTTAATCTAACTATAGCCTCTCCTGCAGATTGTAAAACTCAAGCAAACATAAGTTAACAATTGGCCTGGAATTGATATTGATAACGGATGTGTATGCAGCATATGCATGTATAATTATTAAATACACTAAACCAGATTCATCTCTGATAGAACATCCTTAATTTCAGTAGAATTAGACCTAAACTGAATCAGGCCCAATCAGATTAAAAGTTTGCATTTATGCATAATGCAGAATGAATTTGATCTCTCTCTGAAGATCACATGTTGGGCTTGATTCACTGAGGGTCTGTAGGCTTTTGTTGGTGCATAGCCTTGCACAGGTCTCCCTGCAATAGTAAATATGTTTGGATGGGGCATGAGGTGGCCCAAGACACTCATAACCTCCCTTCTATTGGGAGACTTGTAGCCAACCAGCATAATCTCCAAAAGTGGGTGCCCAGCGGGATGCACCAATTAATCACATTCACATTGAATCCTGCAACAGCAGAGCTCTTCTGGAGTTCTCACCTGATATTAACATGCTCCACCACTGATGCATCCCCCAGAGGAAGGGTGGCAGTTGAAACACTGGCTCCCTTTCCCTGGGATATCCCCTTCACAGAAGCCCTTCCTGGCACACCAGCAAAGGTTAACCAAGTCCACTGTTTAATAAAGTGTTATCCTAATTTCTTTGGTACTGGATCAATAAGATTCTCACTAGCCTAAATGGTATATATTAGATATGGACTTAAACAAAACCTTTGGAACCTAACCCCTTCCAAACTTATACCCCGATTCAAATCCAAACTTTGTGACTTAGGCCCACCTCTATTTTATATACAGAACCATCCCAATCTCTCTCTCTGTGAATGTGCTCTGAAAAGAACTCCCACACGAGAGAGCTGTGAAGACTTCATTTTTTGTTACGCTGAGTAAAGTGTTATTGGAAAACTTTGTAGGGCAGCTCAAGGGAGTGAAAATGATTTGCCTAGGATGAATGTAACCACCAGTGCATTACTTCACATAATCTAAACAGAGTTTCAGGCACACTTCATCTATCATTCCTTGAAAGAGAGAGGCTGAGTTAATGCTCTCTGACAAATATTATGTTTCTCAAGCAGCCCTGGTGCTGTCTTCCACATTTCCTGACCTACTTTGATTAGATATATAAACAGCAGGAGTAAAACATAGCTTGAGTTTTGCTGTTAGAAATACAAGATAAGGATTCCATAAAGATTCATCAACACCCTAGTGCTTGCTGAGTGAGATGCGGAGCACTCAGGAGATCACAGATTCTTTCTCACTGCTATAAGATGAATCAGTGGGCTAATAACTATGCTTTATAACAGGGTTTTAATAGATCTCTGGGCTTTCTAACTAAGGTAGAAAGGGGTAAGCAGTAGGGTGCCACACCTCAGGATGGTTGCCTCCCCTAAGGGAGGCTGGAAGGAAGGGAGACATTAGGATGAAGTGGGACAGTAATCTTGCACTAGTGAGATATCTAATGTCTGACATTGTTAAGGGTGCTGGCAGACTTGCAGCTGCTAATAAGCATCACTCAGAGCCCTGCTGATGAAGACACAAAGAAGCTAGAGAAGCATGTGAAAGGAGGGAAGTTGATTAAGTCCAAATGAAGGATTCACAGATAATTGCATTTTCCCCTCAATCTAAAACTAATGTCTAGGTCAAGACATAAAGCTGACTGACAAAAGGCAAGAACATTCCATCTCAAATCCACTGTCTTCTTTACGAAAAGAATTCTTGAATAAGGAACAATTCAGCATGTTTTATTTATTGCAATGAATGCACAAGAGAATGGGTTAGTCAGTCCCAAAGAACAGTTGTGCACAGTTTAATGTTATTTATTATTATTTATTTTTAAATGGCCCCATTCGAAGCTCTGGGACTATGTACAAAAAAGTAATAAAAAAAATGAAACATTATCCTGAAGATAAAATTCTTCCACACCCATCAAATTAGGATTCCTCCACTATCCAGTGAAATGCACTCTGTCCACATTTACAGTATGACCTGAAGGTCATCAATGATGTACCAGATACAAAAATTAAGACTGTAAGCTCTTTGGGTGGAGAACTCCCAATAAGAACAGAAACATTTTTCCTATCTCTGATTTCTATAACACCCTCCCAAAACTTCTGCTCTCCCAAGGAGCATTTACTATTGGTGAAAGTACAGAACTACAGAGCATTGACCTGGGTTTTGGTCCCAGCAACGTGCCTGACTTGGGTGACCTTGGACAAGACGTGTAAACCACACCCATTCAGCATAGCACTCTGGCTCAGCCACTGCTAGAGGGGGACATACATAGTGGTTGAGGAACCTGCAACAGCCTCAGCTAACAGAGCTGGGTCTTTTAGTTCAGACAGCGGAGGCTCATTCTTTAAATCCAGGGGTTCTGGGTTTGATTCCCTCTACCAGCTACCTCCTCACATGCAATCAGAACTGGGTGGGGAATGGTTTTCCCCTCCTTCAAGAATTTTTGAGATTTCAGTAGACTTTCCTGTCCTATTCCAGGACAAAAAGTCAAAACTGCAAAAATCTTTGCAAACTGAAAATGCAAAAATCAGACCAGGTCAATTAAAACATTTTGTATTTATAAATGTCAAGGCTTTCAACTTGATTTCAGCCTTCTTAATTTACTCTGTTTCCCTATCTGTAAAATGAGATTAAAGTCAGATACCTCCCCATGAAGCTAGGAGGTGTACAGTAATTCAGTAGTATTTGGAAAGCACTTTTTAAGATGCTTGGATGAAAGATGAGTGGAAAGCACTCTTTTTTTTCCTGGGAAGTTTTTTCAAATGTTTTTTCAGCTCCACTTCATGTTTCTATCTAAAATTTTCTGCAAGCTGCTAACTGGACAATTACTATCATGCAAAGTGGCTACATAATACATGGTAGTGAGGAGTTTAGTTCCTTTGCTGAAAAGAGGGAAGATGCTAATTGTATAGATGTCTAAATTAAAGTCTCTTTTGGGAGTGGAAATGGGAAGAAGAGCATTCCAGGGTCATTTGTGTTGTCATATTATTTGATATGTGTTGTCCCAAGTACTTCCTCAGCTGCCAAGGGTGCTGCATGGCCTAGCCAGTTTGTGTGGTCTCTTAGTCACATCACTCACAGTCTGTTCCTTTTCTCCAAGTTACCTCTAATCATTAGATTTCAAGCACTGCAGAATATAGCACAGACGTGTATCGGGGAAGCCTTTCACCCAGCTTTGTCTCTCACAACCAGCTCACTTTCCCAACCCTCCTCCCCCACTTACTTCCTCTTCCTGCCAATATCTGCTATATCTTCCTTATGGAGCTAGTTACCTCAGTAGCCCAATCATTGTTCCAAAATGTCAACAGTCCCCACCACCACAGCAGGTCAATTGATTCCAATTAGGCCTGTAATCTTCTACAGCTAGCGCTCTGTTACCTGCACTGATCTGCATTAGGTTTAGTGGAATTGTTGCAAAGGATACATCTTCATATTGTGAAAGAAGGTTTTCAGAAGAATACTTATGAAAATCATTTCTCCTAAGGAAGTAAATCAGTCATTAAGGAATTTCCTTTGTGGGTTTGCTTTTCCTTAGATTGGATGGGTCTTGAGCTAATATCAAACAACAATATTTCAGGTAACTTTAGGTACCTCTGTTTATTACAGCACAAAGACTTAGGGTCTCTGAATATCCTAGATTTTGTGCAGTAAACCTCCTCATCTAATAAATGAATTACCTAGGTAACAAAATTGCAAATTAAATCCATAAAGCAGTGTGCACTAACCAAGGCCCAGAGTCTAAAATTAGCAACACTACTTGAGAGTTAAGGTGGCATTCAGTATGACTAAAGGTAGCAGAATTTGGGCCTAATAAGATAGTGATCAATGTACCTATACCAGTGCATCTTGTGAATCATAAAGCAATAGAATATGCATAATCAGTTAGCTAACTAGTTACTTAACCCTACTATTCTAATCCTCTAGCTTCCCTTCAGCCTTCTCTACTAATAAAAGAAAGGGATAGAAAAAGAAATCTGCCTCCTTTGAATATATATAGAGCCCAACCCCACCTCTCTCCCAGGTGTCAATATTTAGGGATCATATCCTTTCTAACAAGCTCCAGCTAGTCCATAGCACTTGCCAGGCTGATCAGTTAATAAGGGGATTGATGTATCTTCCCTAGCTTGTTCAAAGAAGCTTTAGCCCTTTGTTTGCATCAAGACACTTAGGGGTGTGAGAAAGGCATTGCTTGAAGTTGAGCCACACCAAACACATATCCATGTGAGAGCTGATCCATTCCTCACAAAAGTAGGTGCTATAGCTCTGCGGCACTAATCTGAGCTATTACTAGGTTGTAGATATTCTATGATTCAGCATGAATGTAAATACTGATATTTTCTTTTTACATTTGGACAAACATGTTTGGTCTGATTTAAAACTCACTCAGGCCATCTGAGTTCACAGCTGAGCTTACAGACTTGAGTTTTCAGGGCTTGTGCTCTGCCTTGCCTGGGAAGAATGCTTGTTTGCTCCTACTTGAAACCTAGTTAGTTCCTGGTTCAAAATGTAAGTTACCTCCTGGGTTCAAATGCTGCTCCATCTTTCTTCCTGGGCTTGAAATGAGATGAGAGCTGCTGTCTCGTGAGATTTTGAGCCCATAAAAGCTGGAGTCATTGGTTCTGAACAAACTCACAACAGGAGCAGCTTATTCAGGAGTAGCTCTGCTGGAGTCAGGAGAGTTTCAGTAAAATTATTTTCTCCTTTCTCCTTTTGCGGAGTTCTCTCTGCTCTTCCTCACAATGGGCCTGACTCAGCTCTCACTGCAGGAATTCACCCCTGTTCCGTAGCCACTATGTGCTCTGTGATGGGTGGGAGCAGGTCGAGACAGGCTAGAGGAGGGAAGAAGGAGTCATGGACAAGATGGATCTTCACCCTGGCAATTGTGTGTCACTGCACTTGTCCATAGGGGCCATTGTAACAGGGGGCACAAATTCCTCAGGATTTCCTTAGCTTGCACCTGGGGCCATATCCCAAATAGAAAGGAACAAGCTGCTTCCCTCAATACCTGCAGCATCCCACATACGTCTACTCCTGACCAGGGCTGGTTGTAGGTTTTTTGCCACCCCAAGCAAAAATAAATAAATAAATAAAACAACACCTCAGAGAGTGCAAGTGCCACCCCCAGAATGCCACCCCTGGAATTGTGCCACCCCAAGCAAGTGCTTGGTTTGCTGGTGCCTAGAGCCAGCCCTGCTCCTGACATGTCACTGCCTGCCCCTATGCTGCCTACTCCAGCCACACCAGGGATCTGATCTGAAGTCAATGGGAGTCTTTCCATTGACTTGAGTAAATTGTGGATCTAGCCCTTGTGTTACTATGTTCTGTTGCAGGAACTTATAACTACTATGTCGTTGAAATTAGCTTAATTAATAATGACCCGTGTGGGAGCGCACTACAGTAGATAGCTGCTTTGCCAGTACTTATACTGCCCTTCCACTCCCGGTGGTGCTGAACTGGGTGGTGAGTGGCTATAAAATGCCAACATGAGAAATTACAGCAAGGGCATCCACAAGTGTCTGTGACTCTGAAAGCCTTTGGAAGTGTCATCTGGCTTCAGTTTGTGGAAGACCACACACACTCCAGTAGCAGTGCCACCTGTTGTGCATTTCTTGCCAGTTACTGCACCGCTCTGTTGTGGTTCTGCTGGATGCCCTTAAAAACATTCCCATTTTGAGAACTAGACAGCAGTACTGCAGTACTCCTGATATTTTGCTATGCACTTATACCTAGGGCATACCACAGACACAGAGTATTCTATTATTTTGCAAAAGCAAAAACAGTTTGTCAAGGTGACCTCTCCAGCCAGCTAAATATTGCTTGTTTAATAAGGGCACACCCGTGGGTCAATGCTGTTTTGGGGGGTTGTCTTTCTTTGACCCTCTTTAAGACAAACAACACGTGTTCCAGCACCTGTTGTTTTGTCCTCCCACGTATTGCTCGGTTGAGTCAACCTCCCCTGAGGCAAGTAACACAGCTCATAGGACTGCACCCAAGCACTAGCTGTGCTCCGCAGCTGTACGCTCCCTGGCAGCGAGCGCTGGGCTGTGTGACATAGTTACTGCTACTGTAACAAAGATGCTCCATGAGCAAGTGCGCTCCTTTGTGCCACTGCTGCTTCTGAGGGCGTGAGGCTGTGGGGTTCATCCAGACTAGTGAGAGGCTCTGTCACTGCCTGCCCTGTAACCTTCACTCCTTCAGTGCTGTGTAGAGCCCTGACACCAGCCACCTGCTCACAGCACAGTGGCCTCACCCTGGCTTCCACCAACCTGCTTACGCCTTGCAGGGTGACGTTAACATCCCCTCCAGTCCCAAGTCTCCCTCAAACCATCTCCTCTGCAGTGTCCTGTTCCTGACACTGGCCCCTCACAGAAGTTATTTAGTTGGCTGCCTCCAGAGAGACAGAGTGCACACCTGCCGACCAGTTTAACAAAGACCCATGCTTTACTTTATTACACAGCACTGAGATACTTTTCTAATAAAACAAGAGTAAGTTTATTAACAAAAAACAGAGATTTAAGTGATAACAGATAAGAATAGAAGACACCAGTATGGTTACAAGTAAAACAAAACAACATGCACTTTCCAGTGACTGAAACTTAATTTCAGCAAGTCACATTCTTTGTCTATGCAGGTTTCTCACTTACCTAAAGTCTCCAGCAACTCTTGCATTCCAGGGTAAGAGGATCCAGTTTTCAAAGGCTCAGAGGGTGCTGTACTCTATCGTCCCCTCAGTGATGGATGCCAAAATGGTTTTCTGCCTTTGCTTATACTTCCCAAAGTCTATTCTCTCTGTCTCAAGAGCCAGGAAGTCTTTCTGGGGGCACAGGATCCATATTCATGGTGATCACCAAGCAGTCTCCCCACCCCCAAACCCTCCTCATTTAACTTGCTGGCTTTGTTTGCCTTCTATGTAGCTAGACTTTTCATTGTCCTTTGAGGAATTACCTGCCTCAGTTTACATTGGAGATGCAGGAAGATAGATGAAACTACATTCCTTTGTCTAGGACAGGCTGGGAGTATAAACAACTTGCAAAACACCTTTTAACAACATATTTCCATCACGCATCTATAATGTTTTACACACTGCCAAGGCCAGTGTATTGCCAGTTGACATACAATACTCCCATGACAACTTTTAGATACAAATTATGACAAGAGTGTATTCAGGCAATGAGTGTGTCAGGCCAGATGTGAGTTATGGTATGGTGTGCCCTCTGTCAGTTGGCACTGAGGTACTCACTGGGTCACCATGGGTATTGTCTCTCTAGAGCAGTGGTGGGCAACCTGTGGCCCATGGGCTGCACATGGCCCCACAGGGTAATCTGCTTGCGGGCCGCGAGACAGTTTGTTTACATTGACTGTCTGCAGGCACGGCCGCCTGCAACTCCCAGTTGGCGTGGTTCACTGTTCCGTGCCAATGGGAGCTACAGGAAGTGGCTCGGGCTGCAGGGACGTGGGTATGTTGGGAAAACAAAATCTAGTGATCTTACTGTTAGAAAACAAGAAACAATTACTGTGATGGTGAAGAAGCCGTTGGCACCAGCTGCTACTGTAGCAAACATCCTAGGAATGTGAGATACTGTATTCTCTCATGCTTTGGTAGAGCAAGTGGTTTGCTACTATTCTAGGTGGAAATTTCGGTAGCGAGGAGTCATGTAACATAGGGCAGGATGTTGCTGATGATTCAACTAGGGATGAGTTCAGCAACATTGATGCTGAATACATTTCTGAATCTGAAAATTTGTTTAATATGCCAGAGGTCACATGAATCTCTCAGGGTTTGCAAAGAATGTCTCAGGCTGAAAAGATGACATCTGAAATAAGGTAGCAGCAAAGAGTTCAGAAGAATTTGCGTCTAGCAAACTAATTGCTCTGTCAGATAACAGTCTGGAAATACACACATTATTCTAGGGTGAAATCTTGGCCCCATGGAAGTCAAAATAAGTTTTACTACTAACTTTACTGGGGCCAGAATTTCACCTCCGGCTTGATCCAATCTGTGCTATTGCTACGAAGATGTTCACCTTGTTTACAGCTTTCTGGTAGGATGCTCGGATAGTCCTGTGGTTAGGGCACTAGCTTAGGATTTCAGAGACCTGGAATTCACTGCTCCACCAGAGACTTCCTGTGTGACCTTGGGCAAGTCAATGAGCCTCCGTTTCTCTCAGCTCCCCATAGGTAAAATGAGGATAACAACTCAGCCCTACCTCTCGGGGTGTTGTGAGAATAAACACAGTAAAGACGCTAGGTGCATACTTGAGACAGAGACTACATTGAAAATAGTGCTATCTCAATGAGTGCTAGTGCACTGTCTCCTCCAGCTGGGAACCAAACGCCTCAGCTTGAAGTGTAGACATACCCAAAGATAGAGAGATTCTGATGACACATCATTCAAATAAATGCAACATTAAGACATGCCAGGTATACGGGATGGAACAGAAAATTTATGTTTGCTGAATATAAGATTACGAAATGCTACTTTGCTTTTACCAAAGTATTTTGTCTTCTATGACCCTAGCTAGTCAGATATATTAGAAAACAAAAACAAACAGCCAAGGATTGATAAACACTTAAATGATGTTTTATTTTTATTTTCTTCAGTCTCTCATCTCTCTCCCTGGCCCGTCAGATTAACATATATATTTATGACTATGCAGGAAATATGGGAGGTAAGATTTTCCCATGATTACACATAGTGTAGCAATCCAAGATTCAGCCCATTACCAATCAGTTTGGCTTTATCTAAAGGCCATTGTGCTGTCGCTGATGTGAAATAGATTTGCAGACACAGAATTAAAAAGCAATCTTTTAAAACAGAAAATGCTCAGTGTTGCAGTTAGAATTTCATTGTTTATATATGGAGTCATTAATACATGGTTTATGAGTTGCTCAGGACTAATTTGTATATTATTAAATTTATTCAGATAACTGGATGATGCTTTTATGACTCTGCTGGAGAACAAACAGAGCTAAAGGGTGACTCACAGCGCTTGTTCTGGGCTCTTAACTCCCTCAGCACCTCCCTCCTTTTATCTTTCTTCAGTGAACATTATGAGAAGTTTGTCCTTTGTTTCTTTTTGAAGAACACAGAGACACATAGCTCCATTGCAGCCCCAAAAGCCAGGTACCTCCATTCTCCTCTGATCTACCTGCATTTCATCCCCTCTTCCATCCTATCCACTCTCTCATTATCTATGGTTCCAGTTCAGATTAGAGTTAAGCACATACTTAAGTGCTTTGCTGAACTGGGGCCTATCTGATTAAAAAACCTGCTTCCTGGATCATGCATTTTAACCCTCAGTTGTCAACTCTTGCCTCCCCCTTCTTTATCCTTATATCACTTTCCTCATCCCAAATAGACTTTTCCAGGTCTCTTGCTGTCACCCCCATTTTTGGAAAAATTCTTTGCTTGACTTCTTTTCACTGTCTAACTATCAACATTGTCATTTGCCTTTTGTATAACAAAGTTCTGGAGAAGGTGCTTTCTCTTGCCTCTCTGACCACTATTGCTAGTTCGCTACAGTACAAATTCCTTGACTACTTTCATGCCAGCTTTCAGTCCTTCCCCAATACCAGCCTTGCTTCTCCCTGCTTGGTTAATCACCTATGCTTCTGATCATGATTCTTCTGACTCCTTTTATCTGACATCACTTCACTGTGACCTTTATTTCTCCTCCAAAATGGTTATTCAATAATACTACAGGATAACAGAGAACCTTTAAAGACAAGATACAGTTCATTTGTCTCTGATGAAAGAATGAAGATAGCAGTGCAATGTACTATTAGCTACTTGACCATATTAATAAAGAACTCCATAAAATAACAAGGTTGTTTTCACATGTTCATGGCTGTGTTAACCATGGAACAAAGAGTATGGGGAAATGTTTGTATTGTGTTCATTGTAATATCATGAAACAAGTGAAAAATTAGAATAGAAAACCTGGAATCATGGGGTGAAGTCCTGGCTTTATTCAAGTCAATGGGAGTGTTGCAATTGAGTTTAAAGGGACCAGGATTTCACATATTCATTCTAGACAAGCAGAGAGATGCTTGCCGAAAACAAAATCAATCAAGCAAGTTCAGATCTTGTGCAATAAGATGCCCTCATGAACCTGGCACCTATAATGACAAGGTGAGAGTTGTGAAGAATAATATATGAGCCCATGTGGAGGATTAGCAACAATGTTTTTGAGTAAGACAAAAGTTTTCTCTGGTGGAATCAGCCCATTCTACTGCCAGATAATCAGTCCATTGTGTCTTCATCTTATTTTTCCTTTCCAGATCCATCTTACATGGTGCTGTATACAAATATGGAATAAGCTTTTTCATTAAACTATTTTTTTTAGAAGAGGACGCTTCCAAGTAAGTACTTTGGTCAGTTATTTGTGTAATCTTCTGGTGTGTGTTACACATTTAAACTGGTAGTGAAATAGGTCAGAAGGAGGTGAATTGAAGAGGCACTGAGCTTTCTCAAACATAATAAGTTCTTGTCCTTTTATATGTCCTGGCCCCTCCCTGTATCTATCACTTTTCCATCTCTGAAATATTACTCTCATGTGATCATCTGGATCTGTGGATGAAACTGGGTTACTATAGCAAATATGGATATTTTAACTGATTAGATCCCACCGCTTCCAAGCATTTGTCCAAGGTATTATTAATATATCTAATCATATAGCCGCAGAAGGGGGAGGGGGTTGTCTTCCTAATTAACACAGAGTTAGTTTCCCAGCAGTACCTCACGCCCTTTCAGAACATTGAATTAACTGGGGGCGGGGTTTGTCTTCCTCTGCCACGCAGGGCATGGATCATTGGCTGGTTTGAACTAGAGTAAATGGTGGATTCTTTGTAATGTGAAGTCTTTAAATCATGAGTTGAGGATTTCAGTAACTCAGTCAGAGGTTATGGGTCTATTACAGGAGTGGGTGGGTGAGATTCTGTGGCCTGCAATGAGCAGGAGGTCGGACTAGATGATCATGATGGTCCCTTCTGCCCTTAAAGTCTGTGAGCCTGTGATATCTTGTTTCTAGAACAATATAACAGGGCCAGGGCAGCTTTATTCATTATTATAAGATCTGCAGGGGTATCAGAGCCACTCATCTTCCCTACATAGCTTCCAACAGTGAGAAGGGGCTCCAGACTCACCCTTCCCCCGATGCAGTTCCCTCTAGGAGGAATGGGAAAGTCAGAGAAGTGTGGAAAGGAAAGGAGGGAGTCAGTTCAATCATCTCCCCAGATCCTCCCCATTTTTGCCCAAAACATGCCTCCACAGTGCTGATTCCAGGGTGGGGAACTGGAATAGGCTTGTTCAGTGGACAGCACAGGCACACAGTGCTGAGGGGAATTGAGAACAGGCTTGCTTGGTTCATGGCACAGAGCTGTAATGCAGAGACCAAGGTGAGAAGCCAGAAATGGGCATGTTTGCTGCATGGCACAGTACAAAGCATTGAAATCTCAGTTGGGATCTGAGAACAGGCATGCTCGGAGCATGCACCAAGCACATAGTGCTGAGGTTGGGATAAGAAGCAGAGATCGGGCATACTTGATACATGGCACAGACCCACGAGCCCTGACACCATGAGAAGGGGAGGAGCTACCCACTAAAATGAATGGAGCAGTTGGCACATCTCAGAGCTATTGTTTCAGGCTTCATTCAGCTGACACTATCTCAACCAGATGAATGGCCTACTTCACACGTCCCTGAGCCTCCAGTGCTATAGATGGATGTGTAGAGCCCCTTCCCATATACTAGGCGCAGATTTGGGGCAGGGACTCTGCATCTCCAGTGTCCTGCCTCTTCCTGCCTCCAGCTGGTACTTGCACTCCTCACAGCCTCACCACCTTCCCTCTTCCCCAAGCTTACAAGGGGGATGGAGTGGCAAGGAGGAGCTGTGTGTGTGTGAGAGAGACAGCGGAATAGAGGGCATCAGAATTGTGCAGTGGGGTAATTTGGGCATAATCTCTTTCCCCCAGACATCGCACACCCATGTCCCTCCAAGTCCATCTCCCTCTTCAGTAAATGTCCCCACTGATTCCATGCTAGCCCCTGTGCCACTCTTGCATCCTATCTCCAGCTCTTCAACCTCTGGGGCCTGTGCTGCTCAATGGGGAAGGGGGCTGAAAAGGGAGAACCAGGCTGGACAGGCAGAGAGATGGGAGATGAGGAGAAGATGACGGGACAGTGAAGGGACTAACATGCTGCCAAGGAAATCATTGCCAAGGAGCCAGAGGCAGTAGATGGGGAGAGCTAGGCTGTGGCACATGGGGGTGCTGAGAATTTATTTAAAAAAAAAACCAAAGAAATTAAATGCTCCAAAACTTCATTAACACAGAGTTAGTTTCCCAATATTACCTCATGCCCTTTCAGAACATTGACTTAGCTACACTCAAACCTCTGAAAACCAGGAGATGAAGAGTTAAGGTAACACAAACTTAATCTTCTCAAAACCAGGAAGTAAAGAATTAAAGTACACATTACCCCAGCAATGTAACCTTAACTCTGCCCTCTTCGGGAGCTGTCCCGACACACTAATAATGTACAAACTAGCACTCCACCCTCACAGCTGCTGATGAACACTCAGGGAAGAGAGCCCATGAGCACTGTTGGACACAGTCTAGCATATTCTCGTTGCTAAGGCAAAACTTGAGTGTAGCAAATGGGAGCTACTTACACCTACTTATGTTCAAACACTGAGCCCATTCCATACAATCCATCCAGACTTGCTAAATGTTACCACCCTGTCACCTGGGTGCCCCTCAGTGCCAACTGGCAGAGGGCCCTCATTGTACTGTAATGCATATCAGGCCTGACACACTCATTACCCCCGACACACTGTCATCATAATATGTAGCCAGAAGGTGTCATTTGAGGTATCAGAGGTAAATTGGTGACACACTGGTCCCAAAAATCATTGTGTGACTTATGTTCGAGTTGAGTACAAAGAATTATAGATGCGTGCTGGAAATATGTTCTTAAAATGGGTTTGGGAGGCAGGTCATACGCCCAGCCTGCCCTAGACAAAAGAATGTATATCTACATGTCTGACCAGCCTGATTACTGGCAAGGGACAATGAAAGGACATTTATATAGAAGGTAGACAAAGCCATTAAGCTAATGAGCTGTAGAGAAGACAGTTTAGAGATCAAGTTGGGGGACAGTTTCAAAGAAGCTCCATGACTTCTTTGCATTATTAGTCTTCACTGCAGAGGATTATGAGGGAGAGTCCCACATCTGAGCCATTCTTTTCAGCTGACAAATCTGAGCAACTATCCCAGAGTGAGATGGCGATAGAAGAGGTTTTGGAACAAAGTGCTACATTAAACAGTAATAAGTCCCCTGGACCAGTTGGTATTCACCCAAGTGTTCTGAAGGACTCAAATATGAAATTGCAGAACTACTAACTGTGGTATGTAACCTATCATTTAAATCAGCCTCTCTTACAAATGACTGGAGGATGGCTCACAGTTCTAGGTGTCATGAGCAGATATCACACACCCTTTCACCCTGGCCCAAAAGATTCCTTCTGAGACATTACCACCACTCATAATGCCCCGGAGTATCCAAATACTGCTCAGAGCCCATAGGACAAGAAGACCTTGGTGCACCACTACTGACACAGTCTATAGAACCCAGCATTAAAATGAGGCTCACATGATCCTTTGAAGTACGAATGCACCTCTCCTCATATCACAGGAACAATTATGCCACCCTTCGGCAACTAATCTCCCATCATTCAATACAACTACAATACACACAGGGAGTGTAGCTGGAATGCATGCTGATAAATGCTGGAATTCAAATCTGTGGAACACGACACAAATAATGGCACATTCTCTTAGAACTTCCTCATGTCTACCTTTTGCGGCACACACATCTCTTATTGAACCATTCCCAGTGGCTATTGCCAGAGCTGAGGGGCAGAGTTAAGGTTGTGTTGCAGTGGTGGCATGTACCTCAACTCTGTATTTCCTGGTTTTCAGAAGTTTGAGTGTTGCTGAATTCATTGTTCTGGAATGGCATGGACATCGCTGAACAATTTTAATGCTGTTTTGGGGCATTTAATTAATTTTATGGTTATTACACTCAAGTCTCCCTCTCCTCCTTCACTCTCCCTCCCATTTCTGTCCATATACCTACCTGCTTTGACTTTCAGCACTTGTCTAAACCATAACTTCCTACTGCGGACTGCTTTAGAGAATGCAATCCTCCTTTCGGGTACATCAATACAATTTCATCTCCCCAAATCATGCTCCTTATCCCAGATTTCAACTCTGCTTCCCAGACTCCTGGGATCAGACTTAACCATGAATCTATTTCTCTTCCCATATCTCCTTATCTCTAATACCTCCTTCTCATATCTTCTTAACACCCCCTTGTTTACATGACCAGAATTCATCCTTGTCTTGACTCTACCTCTACTGAACTCCTTAGTACACATCTTAATCATTTCCTGTCTCAGTTACTGTAACAACTTCTTTTTTGGACTTCCTGATTCCCTATTCTCTACATTACAGGGAATCCCAAATGCTGCAACCAGGCAACTGTGTGACTTAGGAGTCAAGTTTCTCCCCTCATCCTTCACCATGACAGGCTTCTTATCCATTTCAGAATGCAGCTCAAAATTACTCTCCTGCTTTTGGAAACTCTGTGGACTTGCTTTGCCATGCTTCTCTGATGGTACATTCAGCTACCTGCTTAAGAGCTCACTCCATTAGTTTGAACTTGGTCCCTGATTACCATTTGCATGTTAAAATCCTGTATAGTATCATTGGCATTTCTTCATGAATGCATCTTTCCATCCTCCCTTCAAGATAAGTAGCCTGAAAGAAGAGGTTCTTCCATCCTTACCTGCTTATACCATTCAGCTGCCTTTTCTCTGACCCTTCTCCCTGCTGTATGCTATTTTTCCCTTGCTGCACTCTGCTGGGCACTCAATCCAGTGCTGTAAAACACACTTTCCCTCTCCATTCTACGTGTTGCTGGGAAGTGTTTTGTGATGCTGCATATGAAGGATGTATTAAAATCAATGGCATTATGCATGAGATTAGGGAGAACATGATGCAGAACGTTTCTTTTCAAACAGGGAGGCCAAATCACTGTTTCAGAGTAGCAGCCGTGTTAGTCTGTGTCTGCAAAAAGAACAGGGGTACGTGTGGCACCTTAGAGACTAACACATTTATTTGAGCATAAGCTTTCATGGGCTACAGCCCACTTCATCAGCTGTATAGACTGGAACATACAGCAAGAAGATAGAGAACATGAAAAGGTGGAAACAGCCATACCAACTGTAAGAGGCCAATCTATTGAGATGAGCTATCATCAGCAGGAGAAAAAAAACTTTTGAAGTGATAATCAAGATGATTCATAGAAGGTGTGAGGATACTTAACATGGGGAAATAGATTCAATTAGTGTAATGGCCCAACCATTCCCAGTCTCTATTCAAACCTAAGTTAATTGTATCTAATTTGCATATTAATTCAAGTTCAGCAGTCTCCCTTTGGAGTCTGTTTTTGAAGGATTTTTGTTGTAAAATTGCCACCTTCAGGTCTGTCTGACTGAGTGGTTAGAAAGGTTGAAGTGTTCTCTCACTGGTTTTTTAATGTTATGATTCCTGATGTCAGATTTGTGTCCATTTATTCTTTTGCGTAGAGACTGTCCGGTTTGGCCAATGTATATGGCAGAGGGGCATTGTGGTTTGCTTACAGTGCAGCTTGTAATTAGTGTCATTCGTGTAAGATGGCACTTTATAATGGACATCACCAGGTAGGTGAGCTGAAGCAGGAAATTCTTTGCTTACTAAGCTTTCTGGTCCTAAAGTAGTCTCAATCTATTCCACTGTTGAATAAGCGCATTTCAGATGTTCTCAGGAGAAAGCATTTTATTGTTCTGCTGATTTAATTCATATGATCAGAGTCCTTTATCAGTCTGAACTTCCCAGCAACTCTCTGCTTCACCTCCTGGTTCTCCTGGGCGCATGCCCTAGGCGGCCAGGTCTCTGCTACAGACTTCACTCTAAATCGGCATAAGCATCACATCTGTACTCTGATTCTTCCAGAACTTTCCCCACACTGGGAAGAGATGTCCTAAGTGGTCCCACAACTGCTAGATCACACTAGAGCACCTTCCCTGCTTCTAAACTTTGCAAGCCAATTCCTAGGGCTAACTAATGATAATGAGCCCTTCTGTATCACTTTGAGGGGCTAAATTGTGGCCTAAAACTACAGCTCACACTGGGGCACATGGAGGTGCACCACCCCTGCAAGAACTGTCAGATGCATTGTGCCTGCCAGGCAAAACAGCTGCTGTGCCACCACCAGTGCATCAGTGCACACAGTCTCTGTGGAGGAAGGGAATGTCAGGGCCCTACCATCTCCCAAATTCACCAGGAATTACACCGGGCTCTGCCAGCAGAACTGCGTACATCTCAGGTGTTTCTGCCATTGACCTCCATAGGTTTTCTATCAGATGTGGGCAGCTCTTACTCCTATCAGGGGTCCAAAGGAGCTCCCCTGGCAGGAGGTTAACTGGTGCACTACTAAATCAGCAGGCTCCCCAGATGCCCTAGCCACACAACCTTTCCTGATACCTCCAATCAGTATTGGCCCCTTTTCCTTAGAACTGAAATTGCTATTTTTTGTTTTGGTTTGGTTTGGGGTTTGTTTGTTTTTTTGCCACCACATGCTGGGACCCTGGCAGGTGCCACCACCAAAAAACAACCTCCAAGGATTATTGGCCCATTGGCATCGCTGGCTCTTAATACTTGCTTAAATACAGATCTGTGTGTAAGGTGCCCAAGTAAACAACACACATTTGACAATTTTTACTAGCCAGGCTTCCAAAAATAGTACAAAACAATTTAAATAATGATTTACTTGTAAGTGTGTGTATGTGTAAAATGACTGTATACATTATATACCATGTTTGCCTTCTCAAACTGTTTTTAAATGTCATAAAAGCGTTTATCCCCCCCAAAATTACTACTTTTCTTGGTGCCCTGATGCACATTGGCTTGGGATTCTGGAGCTAACTGTGGGATTTGGGACCGCCCTGGATTTCCAAGCTGTGTTGTCACCCTGATTTGTGGAAGAGCTGTGGCTATAAATTTAATCTGGCTGTGAACCTGCTATGTCTAGGTCACAGTAAATAAAATAAAATTAAACCACTTGGAGATTTGGGAAGTTGCTAACAACACCAGTCAAACGGTCCTCTCTGCCAGCCAATCCTCAGAATGGCTTTGAGGTTAGCCTTGGATGTGTGTATGGGAGGGATGGATATGGTTATCCATACCTTCAACCATAATGACAGCTTCTAAGTGAGTACAAGAGGCAAGAACATAAAAGAATGAAAATGAAACATTTCAAATTAAAAGTTAAAACTGATTAAGAGCCCCCCCCTGCTGAAAGCCCTGCATGCAAACTTCTCTGAAGTCTGCACACAAAAGGTTTACAGAATCAGGACGTAAAACTTCAGATGGTGATTGCTTCTGTTCTGAAGTAACTGTGTTGCTTCCCTTGCTTCACTTAAAAGAATATTCTAAAGATCAAAACTTCTTAAGAAATATTAGAGAGACAAGGCGGGTGAGGGAATGCCTTTTATTGGACCAACTTCTATTGCTGAGAGAGACAAGCTTTTGAGCCATACAGAGCTCTTCTTCATAGCTTCACGTGGCTCAAAAGTTTGTCTCACTCACCAACAGAAGTTGGTCCAATAAAAGATATTACCTCACCCACCTTGTCTCTCTAATATCCTGGGACCAACACAACTATAACTACACTGCATTCAGAAATATTGTCATTCACTGCCATCTAGTGTTAATCTGAGAGACTGCCAAAACCAGCAAATGACTGTCCTCTGCTTTTCACAGGCCTAGTGATTTTTCATTTGCAGACCCCTAAAATATTTTGAATGGAGGTTTGGACCCCTTTGGAAATTCAACCTGTGGTCCAAGGACCCTTACCATAGAAGTCTTAGATTGAAAACTGACTGAACAGAATGTAGTATGTGCTCAGCCTGGCTTTGGACACAGTCTGAGAAAGGGTATTAAACTGTGGGCTTCTATGGTACTGACACTTCCAGCTTTTGACCTGTAGGGGGGGGTATTTGCATACTTTTAATGGATCAGAAAATGGAAAGCCTTTTCTGGGATCTGAAACTTTATTTTCATGATCACCTTCTGTGGACTTCAAGGGGTCTGCAGACCACAAGCTGAAAACCACTGGCTTAGGCCAACATTTTCATACGTGGTGGTCTGAAGTTAGATACTTAACTTCATAGTTTTTAAAAAGTGGCTTGATTTTCATAGGTACTGAGCATCCCCATATTTCACTGACATCAGTGGGAACTACAGATGCTCAGCAAGTCAGTCAGACCACATGGCAGGACTACCCTGGAGCCCCACATCCTGCAAGTCCAGGGTCCCTGGTCCTGGGGCAGGCCACATGGCAGGGCTCTGGAGCCACGGACTCTGGATGCCCATCCGAGGACTTCTTGGCTTCATAGATGGGAGGAGAGACTTGATTGGAGCTGGATCTATCAGGGCTTCCAGGACTTGCAGGCTCCTGGCTCTGACTAGCTCTATTTTAAAGTAATAGCTCTGTTTAGTCAGTGGAAGCTGCATGTACTTGGGACCTTTGAAAACCAGACCACTTATTTTGATGGCTAAATATGAATTAAGATGCCTGATTTTACCCTAGTTTCAAAATCTCACCCACGGCTGCCAGAGTTTGTCTGTGGGGTGTCACTCTAGGATTGAAGAGCCACCCGATGAGCAATCTCAGAAGAGATTCCTAGACATCTTTACAGAAGCAGCTCTTAGGAGAATGGTCACCACTTGAACTTGAAAGCAGGAGGAAAAGGGGAGGGGCAAAGCTGGGAAATGTCCTCCATCTTCAAAATAAGAGATCAATAGAAGCTGTGTCTACTTGCACCTGTGGCTGGATTCAGGCCACAGAACTCAAGAGGCAGCAATGGCTCAGTAGGAGTCGCCATTGAAGGGCAGAGGCACATGGCCCTCCCGAGCCTTCATGTTCTCCCATAGGAATCCAGGAATCTTCAGCAATCCAGCATCTGACTGCACTTCACCTTTGGTAGTCCCAGCAGAATAGCTGTGAGAACAGAGAGAACTGTTTCTTTCCCTGTTCTCACTCAGCAGCAGCGTCAGGGAGTATGAAGTTGAGCAGATACTAACTAGCTCCAGCTCTGGACTATAGCCAGTTTTGAGTTCGAGATATTGAGTGAGGTGACATCCTCACTGAAATCATAGTGTGATGTTATCTATGCTACCTCACTCTAGGCAGTTTTAAAGCACAAATGCCATTAACTTGCATTGAGATGCCCTGCCTTTTGTGTGGATTAGTAAGGTTCTACATTGTATGACATCATTCCCAGAACTTAGTTTACCATTACCTGAATAATAAGGTATTCTTTAGAGAATGAGTAAAATGATGTGCAAAGGCTAAAAGTAAAATATGTCTGAACACAAAGGCAGAGCACTGATGGTGACCACCAAATACAGACATAAGCAGTTTATTGTTACCATTTCTGAAACTGAAAATACAGTACAGCATTTCAACAGTAGAGTGTAATTAATGTTTATAGCATACCTACATGTATATTACTGTATTCCACATAATGCATTTTATATTCTGTAAATAAATAACAGGACCCAAGATGAGTTCTTATGGTAGAACCAAGAGTAAAGGTATGTCTACAATGCAGCTGGGACCATGCTTCCCAGCCCAGGTAAACACATACAGGCTAGCTCTGCGAGGCTTTGGCTAGGTACCCAGTGAGTTGGGCAGGTTTGGACTTGGTTGGCTATCCTGAACCACCACTCATGGTGCTACGGCCATACTGCTATTTCTAGCACACCAGCTGGAGCAGCAGTAGTGTGTGTCTGTTCACCTGGGCTGGAAAGCACAATGCCAGTTTCAGTGTACACAAACCTTAAATGTACTATGTACAAGGGACAATAGTTCAAAGTGACTGACAGAATTAAATTCTGCATTCTGCTGTTTGTATTTTAGGATGTACTTATCTAATGGCAGAATCTGGCCTTTCAGTTGCACAACAGGTTCACAATCTTACATTTATTTTGTACCTTTCAGGGCCTGATCCTGCAGTCCTTACTCAGTCAAAACTCCCAATGAAATCAGTTTGGCTCAGCTTCTTGTTTTACATTAAATGATTTTTTACATAAAGTGATTCCTTTACTCATCTGTCCCACAAAGTCAGGTTATTATAGGAATTAGTATACTCCGAATGCATCAAAAAAGATGTTCATAACAGCAAAACAGGTCAGTAAATACAAAGCTAAGAGGTTTATTGTATTTCTTGTAAACCCTAATTAGGAACCTGTTCTATACTTGTGTACATGATATGAGTACCATTAACATTACACTTGGGCATAGGAAGCAATTTTACAGGTGATATATGATGTGATATTCATGTTCAGAAAGAGTTGTTTTCAGCTGTGCTAGAGCTAGGGACATTTTGATTTTACAGCTTTTAACACAGTATCCCATTTACTGTTCATGTGTTCTAACTGCTGTTTCCTAAATCTATGCTGAAATAAATCATTACTGTCTTCATCATCAGCCTCTGATACTATCTCCATTTTTTGTATGATCAGTTTAATGAGCTCATGCTGTTTTTCCAAGAGCGTTGACATATCCTTAAGCCTAAAACAAAAGAATACAGAGTAAATTTTATAATGTAGTTTTACAGCAGATTTCATAGAATCATAAACATTAAAGATACAAAAGACCTATTAGATCATCAAGTTCACTCCTCTGCCAAGAAAAAAAAAGTTCCCTAGTGTATATTTAATATCTCATGCCATGGTGCTTCCCCCATTTCAGGAATATTGAGTTGGAAAATGAGCTGCATGGTCCTTGAGAAAAGTGATATATAACTACATTTCAAATATAAGAGCAGAGGTCTGTCCCATCCTGAAGTAGAATTATCACTTGCAGGGCATGATCCTGCAAAGACCTTTCTATCCACAATAGTTACTCATTTGTGTAGTCCCACTGAGGTAAAAAGGGCCAGATTTTAATAGGTATTTAGATGCCTAAAGAGGCAGATTGGTGTCTAGAGGATTTTCAAAAGTGCTTTGGCACCTGCCTAACTAAATCTAGCCCAAAGGAATTACTGAGGATTTAGTATTAGCCCTATAGAATGCAATTTGACATGTACGTGCTTTTGTTATATTTAACAAAAGCAATTAATTACAAAAATGGAATCCATCTCCAGAAACTGTCTCCCATGGGTTACTGAATGAGTGTTTTGAAAACTCCAGTGGTGGTCCAGTGGTAGAACAGTGATACTCAGACTGAGGCTCGGGAACTGCAAGGGGCTCTTTAATGTGTCTCCTGTGGCTCTTTGCAGCACATGATATTAAAATACTGTGATATTTAATTATTAACCAATTTGGATCCTTTTACTAAATACCAATTGTAGAATACTTGGTCAGTCATTTTGCTGTGAGAATTTATTATATACATACAAACACACACACACACACACAAAGCAAAATGACTGACCAAGTATATAGTAATTGACACAATGAATTCACACTACTGTGGCTCTTTTGGGTAATGTTGATCACTAATTTGGCTCCTGAACCACTCAGATCTATCACTGGCCTAGAACATGGAAGACCTGCGGTCAAGTCCCTGCTCTGTCACAGATGTCCTGTGTGATCTTTGGCAAGTCATTTAGGTCCACATTTTTTTAAATGAGATTTAGGCTCCTAAATCAGTTAGGGGTTACAATGCTGAATGCAGCAACGCCTAAATATCTTTTAAAGTCTTGACCTTAGTGTCTCTATGCTGTAGTTCTCCATCTGTAAAATGAGGACAATAAGACTTCACTAGCTCACCAGGCTGTTGTGCATCTAATACATTACATATTGTGAAATATTCAGATATTACGTGATGAGGGCCATCTGAGTACCTTAGATAGTGTTGTACTCATAAAGTGAAATTAAATCTAAGTGCTATGACACTGGCATTAACTGAAAATATATTCACAATGCTGATTCTACTTATTAGTGCAGAAATAAAATAACAAAAATAAATACCTGTATTTCTGCTTCAAAATTTCTAGTTCTAAAGTTGTGTCAGCACTCTGAGCATCTGTGACAGAGTCTTCATAACCAAAGCAATAGTTGAACACGCTCTAAACAAGAAATTGTTTAGACATTACAATTCAGACATTACAGTGATGCACAAAACCCTAGGGAGATAAATGCAGCAATTTCTCCTCCCCAGAGTGAAAGTTGCAGCTTCTATCATAAAGTTATATTTTAGCACCCTTATAACTTTGGCTTAGAAAATGTATTTGGCCTAAAAACAGCTAGGTTCTCTTTGCCAGCAAAATAACATGTTCCCTCAAAGTCTGGAGATAAATATTCTGTCCTGCAGGTCATTAAACTATTACCCTTGTTTGAATTATATTAGTTTATCTCATATTTCGTCTTTCTCTGCCAAGCTTCCCACATGGTTACACTTCCTTGAAAACTCATGACCAACTATAGTTGCTTAATCACAGCTTAGTTTCTTCAAAGTTATGTTATTTTTGTTGTGCATAGTTTGAGGCCTAACCCTGTGCCCAGTGATGTCAATGGAAGATTTTGACATTAACTTTAATGAGGACAACATTGTATCCTCTGGTCCCAATCCTGCACACAGCAAAAATAATAACAACATTCCTATTGACTTCAGTCCATGAAAAACAGAGCCCCAAGTGTGTGTCAGCATTTTACTCTAGGATACATCAACTTACCATAAATCCACAGTATCTTGGCCTATTAGGATACACAGTGATTGATTCCTGGTCCACCCGACTTAGGAACCAATATGGCAGCTTCTTCTCTAAATTTGTGTGAAGATTAACCTAAACATATTTTTGCATTTAGAGTAGTAATTAACATAGTATAATACAATTCTCTTTAGATAAAAATGCATGATTCAGATGATGTAAATGTCCTACTCATTTTGGTAATAGGTTTTAAAAAAATTTGCTTCATTGTTTTGAAATGTAGACCTTCATCCAATGTATAATATGTAAAGCTGGTTGTTATGGCCAAAAAGAGGAAAAGTCATGTGTTAGTCATAGCAAAATAATGCAAATGTAAAATATTTATAGAGAAAGAACACAAAAAGTCTCTGGAGACACTTGTTTAGTGGACGCTGGGTAGGCGGGGAAACATCTGGAGTCCAGCATAGTTTGTAAATCTCAGTCTCAGAGCTCAGGATGGATGGCTTTGTGCTTAAGGCCGTGGATGCAGACTTCAGAGACCTGTATCCCCTGCTCTACCACAGACATAATGTGTGACCCTGGCAAGTCACTTACTGTCTCTGTGCCTCAGCTTTCCAACAGCAGAATAGGAATACTAGTAATTCCCTGCTTTTTAATGATGTATTGTAAGAGTAAATACCTCAATAATTATGAGGCTCTCAGATACTCTGCTGATGAGGGCTATGTAAGCAGCTAAGATAGAAAGACTGTTATTGAGGGTTTCAGTGGGATTCAGGGAGAATCATGCAGTTGTCAGAAGGTTAGATCAGAGAGGATTTCCATCACTTGAAGAGGTTGGGTTTGCAGGACTAGTAATAGGATTAGTAATAATAGGTATTAGGAGAGATTGTGCAATAGGATGGTGGTTGGGTACTTGACATGGTGGTAGGATCTGAGACCATTCATCAGTCAGAGTGGGTATTATGATGCCCTGACATGCAGGGGGCATGGGTCTATGGTAGGGCCGCTGTAGGGTAGCCTAAGCTGCCTTGTGTAAAACTGGTACCAGTAGGAATTCTCCCCTGGCTTAATTCAGGGCTCCACTGGGACTTTTTACACTGTTGCTGCTGTGTGATGAATTCCTCTGTGATGGGGTGTACAAACTCCATCCTGTGCCCGCAGGGGTTAACAGACAATACTGGACCCAGGTAGTCTGCCTGCAGCACATGCTCCAGCTTGAGAGGAAGCTTAAAAAGGGAGCCACTCAGCTCAGAAGGGAAGAGGCTGGGGAGAAGACAGACTTATCCTGAGGGCTCCTGAACAAGGACACTGAAGAAGCCTCACTGTGGGGAAGAGGACTACCTGCTGAGGCCAGCTAGGGCTGAAGATTTAGTTGTCTTTTCTTTTGCTATCTTATATTTAACTTGGAGACTTTGGGGGAGACGGATGGCAGGAAGTGACCCTGGGAGGCAAGCTCTGGGGCACTCCGAATTGTCCAACATTTTATAGGGCCCTGGCTCAGAGCCTGGTGGAGTGGGAGGGCCCAGGATCCCCTGCCAACTGCTCTTGTTGCAGAAGGGACATAAACCTCACCCCCCGCCCCCAAGTAAGGAGAGACTAAAGATGTTGAAAATCCTGAGGTGAGGATAAGCCACATACAAGAGTTAGGAACTGGATGGAAAGTCCTTGCTGCTGGGAGGTGAGAGACTGGAAACTGGGTCCTGGCCCTTTGAGGACTCTACTACACCCTCCCATCCATTTAAACTATTAAGGAAATACTGAACATGTATACTGATTTCTTTAAACATGAAATACTATATCAGCTCATTTCAGTTATTCATAGCATTGGTATTTCATGTTTTTATCAAACATGGCAAAGGTCACATAGGTCATTTGAAGTTTCAAAACACAGATATTTGAGTTTTCTGATAACCAACTGTGCTCTACACGTCACTGGGTGACTTCTAGTGACCACACCTGGGGAATAGCATTCGACCCATCTCGTCCATGGTCTCGCGCTTTTTGGAGTCAGATTACTCCTTATCTTCTCTTTCCTGATTCTGGATTTGCCATTGGAACCTACTCGACTCCCGTGGCTACTTCATCCCTCCTGGTCTCTTACCAGACTCCTTACTCCAGTACAGGATGCCAGGGCTTGCTCTCCCAGTGCACTTCCTCTTTGTTCCTGGAGGCCTGCCAGGGAGCAACTGCAGACTCCTTCCCCTGCAGCCCTCTTCTGCTTTCAGCCTCTTGGTTTTATAGTGCTGGCCCTGCCCTTCCCCATCTGGGCTTCACCCTCAATAAACCTTGGCCCTCCTTTTTTCAGGTGATGCAAAGTGAACTAATTGGCCTCTTAGACCCTTGTTATCCTTATCAGAGCTGGTGTAGGGTGTACACCACATCACACCAACCAATAACTAAATAAGTGCAAAACATGCATTTCTTCAAGAATTGCCTGTGTATTCCATCCCAAACCCCTGCTTTCAGTCATTTGTATCTCTAGCAAAAGAAATTCCTTTTGGGATGAAATTTCTCATGCCGTAAGCTAAAAGCAAACTTTAAAAATAAGTTTGAACATAGTCAGTTCAGCTAATTGTGAGTTTTGTGAGCATCAAAAGAAAAGGTTACTCACCAGTTCTTTGAATGTATTGCCTCTGCACACTTCTGGATATATGCTGCAGCACTGTGAAGCTCTGGGAACTTTCTAGAAAGCAGTGCAAACCAGGGCCTCATGTGCACCCCCTCTTGACACTGAGTTCCTGAATGTTCGAAACTACAAAACAGCTGTACACTCCCAACCACCTGGGTTCCTTCCACCAAACTTTGGAGCCCTAGAGAAGTAGAACTCCAAGGTAGTGTGAGGCTGCAGAAGCAATACATTCTAAGAACTACAATTAATGATAAGAAACCTTTATTTCTTATTTGACAATTGCATATTCTTCATGTTTCCACTTGTGGAAGTCTAGTGATCATACAATCTATAGGCAGGTGGGCTGAGTTCTAAATAAATGTGTGTACAGAACTCCAAGCAGCAGACCTGCAGATTTCTTAAGTGAAAACATTACGAAGTCATGTCACCTAAGCTGCCTTACTCCAGTAAGCAAGCCCCAAGTCCTAGATTTTTAAAGGATTTTAGGCACCTAAAGATGCAGATAGGTGCATAGTGAGGTTTCCAGAAGTGCATAAATGAGTTAGGTGCTCATGTACTTTTGAAAACCCCACCAGCTGCATCTTTAGACACCTAAATACCTTTGAATTAAGTCCCTTAATTACAGTCATTGGCTACCATATAATGTGACTCAATACATAGCCTCTGCCCAACTGAGTGAGCCTCTGATATGTTGCAGGGGATCTGGGGTTCTTCACATTTTCATGAATCTTGATTATTTTTAGGCTAAATAGATTCTTCCCTTCAAAGGGAAAACAATAAATCCCCCAAATTACACCACTACGTTTGGCTTTTATGCTCACATAACTAAAATTGGCTGAACTGACTGTTCAAACTTTAACAATTTATTTTTAGCTAAAAGCATGAAAAATTTCATCCTATAAGGAATTTTTGGATAGTTACACAAATGATCAAAAGCTGGGATTTAGGATGGAATGCACTCGTCAACCTACCTAGCTTACAGAAATGTTTGAATATAATTTTACCATAGTGATAAAAAGGATACTAAAAACGACACTAGAGACCAATAATATTAATGCTAAATAAACCAGTTCTTTCAAGGTGATATTTAAGCACTTATATCTGCTACTTACACCCTACAAACTGAACACACACTACGCACCTGCATTGCAATCCTTTTCAGTGCAGCATATTTTTGCACCTCAGCAATGTCTCCAACAGCCAGACCAATCTAAAAATACAACATAGAATCAAACAAGTATTTTTAATTACCTGATTTTTTACATAGGGTGGTTTAAATTATGTTCCTCACTGGTGTTATGATCTGAAAAGCCTTTTGCTAAATCATATTGTATCAGCAGAACACTTCCCCACTAAACACAGAAGATTTGTCCATACTTAAAATCCATAATCAAGAAAGTTAATTGTTTGTTTAATGCCATTTTCATTTTCTTAGCAAATTATATTTGGTTATCACTGATGCTCTTTTTAACTACTTCTAAGAACCGTTCAAAAACTAATACACATTCTTTAAGGCCCTTTATTGCTTTCATTGACTTCAGTTGAAGCAGGATCAGGCCAACATCCTGTAAAATAAAAATCTTTGTATCATTTCCTATCAAACATGTTGTTTAATGGGGCATAGGCAAAAATGATACATTAAATATTTTCTCTCGCACACTCTCTTTGCTACAGTTCCAGTTTGCTGATTCTTTTTATTTACATCAGTCCTACCATTTAGTGTTCAACAATACTTCCAGTGGGATAAATGGTACATTTATTTAATAAAACCCGCTGAGATTTGCTTAAGCAATTTGTTTAAATATGACTCTAAGAACATCAAGCTATAAATTACTACAGTTAGGACTAGATATTGGCTTTTATGCCCTGGATGGGGTCACTGTGAAGCCACATTAGTTCAGGAGGAGCACTGGAGAAACTATGCCTCAGACAGGCACAGTCTCTGCTGGGGCTTGTCCATGGACATGGGTCGGGGACACAAACTGTCTGGTACAAGACTGCTCTCCGAGGTGTGCCACCCTTGCTCTGTCAGCTTGTGTGGGGCCATGATCTTGCTTCCTTCCTTGTGCATTTTTGGGTTCATTGCTTCCTAAGGGAGGGGGAGAAACCAGTAGTCTCTGGACTCCATGGTGCATAGGTGCTAGTAGTGAGGGAGGGCAACATAAGGGGCTGCCTTCTTGCATGGCTACCTTATACTTTGCAGTTGCACAAGAGACATCACAATCTGGCTCTAAATACATAAATATTCAAACTTGTTCTGTAGCAATGACAGAAAAACACGTGTTTTAGGTAGTAAAATGATGGAAGATTGGAGAAAAGAGAACCAGAGAAAGGCAAAAGGAAACATCTCAATGTGTTCTTAAAAAAAAAACCCCAAAGTCACGTTGTTAACTAATGAACAAAGTTTGCTGCAAATCAGCGTGCACATACACAAATGATCCTATCCAGTAATGATTGTATAAACAGCAGTCTTCCCAAATCTCCACATTTTACTATATGAAATACTTACCAGCAAGTTCATAAGAAGAATTGGAATAAGCAAGGTGAAGACAATGAGAATTGCATAACTCAGGAACGGATAGGGCAAATTATCACTTAGCAGTGGATCAAGGAAAGCCTCATGATAATTAATATCTCCCAGCATCATAGCAAACGTCTGCATTACAGAAAGGAGCGGAGTCTTGTAATGTTGCTGAAAAAAGAAATAATGCAGGCAATGTAAACGGGAACATTTTTAAAATCTGTAATGTCACCTCTATTTTTTTTTTCAGATTCTCAATTCATGAATATTGGTTTTGGTGTATTTAAAACTCGCACATAGCTCTGTAAAATTTACAAACACAAGATAAGAGTGGGCCAGCTCTTCTGCTGGTGTAAACTGGTGCAACCCCATTGACTATTCAACCTTGCAAAAACTATTATTCTAAATACCATAACGAAAGATTCAAACTCGAGTGATGCACTTCTGAAGTGGATTAACTTCTGGCTAGAGAGAAATGAGGGGACACAGAATCAGGATATTCTCTCCTATTCTATTTTTATTTACAATGTTCACGTAGGGACAAATTAGGCTCCCATCTGTGCTAGTGTAAAAGGACTTCTGAGTTTCTCTGCTGCACAGGGCACTATGTTCAAATACTTTACAAAAATCTAAGTAAATTATATCAACACATACCTCTTTATCAACCAAACATAATCTCATATAAAAATGATTCCAAGTTCATTTAACAATGAACTATAGTATTTTCCCCCTATAGTATTTTCCATACAACCTTGTTGACTGGTATTAATCATGTTACTATTCTTCAGTTCTTAATTGACTGAGTCAAGTGTCAGCTTTTCCATTATTTTACCTGATATCAGTGTCAAGGTACAATTATCTAGGTACAATAACTTAGGTTATCTAGGTTTTTTTCCTCTTTTTTTAACACTGGCACCGTTAGTACTCTTCCCCAGCATTCCAAGATTTATTAAAAAATGAACATCAACGGTCTAGAGAACTTCTTGTCCAATTTTTTTTTAATCTTAGGGAAGATCTGTGCAAGAAGGGCTCCAACAACACTAGGGTTCTTATGGGGCAATCTATCCTTTTATATTTTCTTTTATAGGGAAAAATAACAGTAGCACCTTTTGGATTGGTTTCTGAATTATTATAAATATGTTATTTTTTCAAAGATAGAAATTATTTTTCCCTTCTATAAATTTTCCTAATTTTAAAATACTTCATCAATTGTATCTATCAAATATCTGAATACAGGAAACATACAAACAGTATTATTAACAATGACAACAAATAACTATGCCATTAATCTAACCTGTGAACACAGAAGGACAAAGAAGCTGAGTCCAAAAGCCAATATCAGGAAAAAGAACACAACAGCAATCCGAATCAAAGTCCTCAGAATTTCCCAGAACATTACAATGTAGATTCCATAGTTTTCAAATCTAAGGAAATGTTTGTAGGTAAAAATTAACCACCATCAAATACTATAACAGGTTACTTTTCCTGCCATATCTGTAAAGCAGAGCACAATCCTAATGCATGCAGCCCGGTTGACATTTTGCTTCTAGGAAAGATTTTTAAATAGTCAGTACATTTTTGTAATTTCATGCATGCAAACAGTGGAAAAAGTCAAGTTTGTCACAAGTTTAGAACAGGAGTTTTGAGATTTTTTAATACAGTGGATCACATTTTAATTGAAAGATGATCGTCTCATGGCTGGCTTCTCTCCCATTCATGATCCCACCTTCTCTTTCATCTAAGAATGCCTAACCCCCTTGTATCATGTACAGCAAGATGAGTACATGGAAAACTAATATTAGAAACCCAGTCCATCTTTTATAGCTGTCTTTTAATGTGACTCAGCCACTAGAAACAAGGAGAGCTGGTACGAAGAGATAAGCCAGCTCTCCAATTTGGAAGATCTTCCTTCTTTTGCAATGAGGGGTAAAATGTGCTACGCCTCTAAAAGCTGCAGCAAAAAGCTCACAGTTGAGGTCAAGGGACAGGCTACCATGGCTTTAAGATGCCTTTGTAGCCTCCTGATTTTGTGCGACAGAGGGCTGCCTATGTAACAGTTGGTTCAAGCTGGACCTATGCACAGAAGTGCTACCCACAATCCCTGCAGCGCGATGTCCCAAGTCACCGCCCCCTCCCACTCTTTGCCTCACCCCCAGAGTTGCCCCTACACCAGAGCTTACAGTGGATTCTAGGGCACTAGAGATGCCTTATAGAAAGCTTGCACTGGGTGAATACCCACACTCCCTCAGTCAGATTCAGGGCTTTCACAGCTCTTTGACACTGCCATGGTGTATAAAAGGATAAAAGGGCCTTAGCATATGGAAAAATCCCAACTTTAGTGTTTCTCCAATGATATATTATGCATTAGTTCAGAGGAGCTGTTTTAGGAATAGTGGACCTACTCTTTTTCTGTTTTACATTGTGTATATCAGGAGTAACTCCATTGAAGGCAAAGGAGTCATACCGGTGTAAAATGATGTAACTGAGAAAAGAGTCAGGCCTATTGTGTTAGGCAACTGATGTAAATGGTACCTAAAAGTTTCTGCTGGCATACAAAATAAGAAGTGCTTTGGGGAGAGGAAGCATTTCCCCAGGGAGAAGAAGGATGGTTGAGCAGTTAGGATACCAGACTTAGACTTAGGAGACCCTGCTTCAAGTCCCTGCTTTATCACAGACTTCTTGTATGATTCTGGGCCAGCTATTTAGGCTTGGTCCATACTTAAAAATTAGATTGATCTAGCCATGTTGCTCAGAGCTGTGAAAAATTTTGTAAGCTGTGTTAGATAGTTAGATTGAGTTAACCCCTATGTAGATGCGGCTAAGTTGACAGAAGAATTCTTCTGTCTACCTAGCTACTGCCTCTCAAAGAGATGAACTAACTACATAGATTAAAAAAAAACCTTCTGTTGATGTAGGAAGCATCTACGCTATGGTGCTGCAGTGCCATAGTTGTGTTGCTGCAGCAGCTGCAGTGTAGACCCTTAGAGTATGTCTACACTTCAAACTAAATTCCAGTCGGAGGCAATATACCTGCATTAGCTCTTACTGAGCTGGCATGCTAAAATAGAGTGTAGCTGCAGCGATGGGAGGGCTAGCTACCCTGAGTACATGGGTTATGTACTTAGAGCTGCTAGCCCTTTCAACCACTATAGTTATATTTTATTTTTAACATGCTAACTTGATCATTGCTAACGCAGGTACATCTTCTCAAGCTTGAATTTATACCGCCAGCTCAAAGTGTAGAGGTACCCTTAAGGGATACACTGCACACCAGGCTCTGACTCAGGTTTGAGCCCAAGCTTCCCTTCTGTCCCCAAACAAATCATTCTGATTTGGGTCAGCAAGCACTCAGGACCAGGCTCCTAGGATCTTGGTGGGGGGGCATAGGTCAGAGCCCAAGTCCCTCTCTGACTCAGGTCCCCAAGCTCTGTCATTTTGCAGTGTGGACAGAGCTCAAGCTGTAGATCTGAGTCAGAAGGTCTGCACAGAGCAGTATGGCCATGTTAGCACAGCTGAGAGACCCAGGTTGAGCAATTGTAAACCCAGGTTTACAATGCAGTGTAGATGTTCAAACACAGGCTTGGAAACACCGAGTTCACAAGCCAATGTCCCACAGACCCAGGTTTATAAAGCAGTATAGACATACCCTTAATAGCTCTGTGTCTTGGGTTCCCAATTTGTTAAATAAATATAACTACTTCCATAGCTCACAAAGGTGTTGTGAGGATAAGTATGCTACCGATTATTAGGTGTCCCGATGCTATGGTAATGGGTACCATATAAGTACTCGATAGACAATCAGTCTGACATGGAAAAATCTTACCCACCCCAGCTCCTTCTTAAAATAGGATGGTGGCATTTTTTTTTCCATTTAATCCATAAAATGTTACTACATAGCTGCTCTGGGATAGCTCAGTGGTTTGCACATTAGCCTGCTAAATCCAGAGTTGTGAGTTCAATCCTTAAGGAGGCCATTTAGGAAACTGGGGTAAAATTCTGTCTGGGGATTGGTCCTGCTTTGAGCAGGGGGTTAGACTAGATGACTTCCTGAGGTTCCTTCCAACCCTATGATTTTAAAATAGCCACCTTTTCCTCAGGTGAGGGGCAGTCTCAATAGCTAAAAACGAAAGGGGAGGCTGCTTTCTTCTGGATATAACAAGAAACATTTCCTTTTATTAGGCATAACTAAACTTTCTCTTCAGATTTTTTTTCTTTTTAAGATTTTTCAAATGATAGCAAAAAAAATAATCTTGATTTCTGAAGCTGAAAGGATATACAATATAACATTTTAAATAATTTGTATTCAGGCCACTAAAAAACCTAAAGATGATCCTTTGTTTTCTTACAAAGTGATATGGAGAGTGTTATTCACATTATCTATTGTTTCTTCAATTGGTGTTATGTGCTTTGAAGTTTTCATTATGAAAAACAACGAATCAAAATTCAAAATTCCTTAGGGAAAAAAGAAACAGAGTAAAGGCCTACTCCATACATGCATTATAATTTTACACATGAAATTATTCCTACTGGATTAATGTTTGTATTCTATGTGTTTGGAGAATCAGGACCGAAATTTTACCTTTGAAGATAAAGCAAGAAGTTCATCCAAGATAAATACACAGAAATTGCTCCACATTCCCACTGCAGGCGAGCTGGGATATTAACAAATAAGGAAGACACAAAAATTATGCTTGAAGTATAAATTGTCCAGTCTAATAGATTAGAATAATCCAACAGGTACTTCAATTTCTAGAATTTGAAAGAAAGAAAAAATTAGCATACTGACAAGTATGAAACCATTAAAAATAATACATTATATATTATATTTCTGTCCTCTTAAATTTTAATGTATCTTGAGTATAACCCTAAATTAGGATTTCCCTTATAATAAAAGAAAAATCCAGCAGTGTTTTTAATATCAAACAAATTATTAAGACAAATAGAGTATGATAAATTATATATATATATACCTGTTGAAAGAGCTGAAATATCTCTTTGCAAATTCCAAATAAACTCATGGTGAAAACTAAACACATACATACTCTTATGAAGTATGAATCCTGAAACAGAAACCAGACAGGACAACAAAATGGTAAATGTAATAGAAACTTTGGCTGAAGTTCTAATTAGGACACTCACGTTGTATTGACAAGTCTGCTAACTCTTCACAGAATGAAAAAGAATATCATTAAAATAGTAATAAAAATAATAACATTTATGGTGAAATCCACTCCATCTGCATTGAGTTCAGACAATGAGGCTCTATAGTGGAGGGGTTGTGGAGGTGAAATCCAGCCCTACAACTCAGAATCAGTGACCAGGACTGCTGTGCAGCCCCCCTAGAGCTGCTATTCAAGCCTATGAGCTGAAATGGTAGCCACTGCCCATCTGTACCACTTGCACAGAGTGTTGGGACCACTGGATGTGTGTAATCACTGAAGCTGTGGCCCATCATCTCTGCACCATTATGATCTCCCAGGCTGGCCTACAGTATTCAGGGCCAGCAAAGGGATCCTTTCCATGGTACTTAAAGGGTGTGCAAGCACCCCTAACTGGCTACTCTCCCTTGATGTCTCCCAATGCAGCCACTATGAAGGACATTAGTGACATGGAGTGCCTCACACTCACCCCCACACCACTGGTGAATTTCATACTCACTAAATAAATTCAGACTGTGTCTTAGTCATATCTTTTCTCAGACACATTCACATGTCAGCAGCAGGGCTGCTCTCACTTCCTTGCCAGTGTGTCAACAATTACCTGAAAGCAACAAATGAGTTTTAAATCTACACCATGGGCCAAATTCTGCCTCACATACACTGTGCTGCCTCAAGTACTTGGCTTACACCTGGTCATATCTTGACTTCAGAGTTGAAGCATGGTTTTAAGCAAGGGCAAAACTTGGCCACGTATTCCAGCAACTTCCACAAGATGCATAAGCCTTGGCTGCAAAGTCACACACAGAGATACTGTATGTCTTGTTTCTGGATGTTTTTGTCACTGATCTTGCCAGCAAACTGTGTGTTGTGGATTTTCCTCCTAGACACATTTAATCATTTATAATTATATTAACCATGTGTCTATAACTGACACACTGAAATTAACATTATTTTCAATGTTTTGGGTTTTTTGTGGGGAGGAGATATTGCAATATAATGTAGATTTCCTCTCCCCTTTTTTTCTGTTCCGTGAGTTGATTTATATTCACCTTAATAGTCATTTTGGAATCATGACATCACAAAATAAAACAAACATGCAGTATTTTAAAATCATTGTTTGAGTGTTCTTGGAAACCTGAAAAGGAAAAGAATCAATACCACCACCACACCAAACATTATAGTTGCATATATTTGATATTGTTATTGTAACCTTCAACTCTATCTTTTAGTTTTCAGGTTCTTATCTCACCGCAGTATATCAACATCTATCCTTCTCTCTAGTTTCCTCTGCCCATTAGATTATTGCTTTTTATTTGTGTGTAAAACACAATGCTGACTGAGAGTGCTGAATAAATAATGAAGTCCCAACTATTTATAGCAACAGAATATTGAGGATACCAATTTAAGCATTCAAAAGTAAGCACAGGGCTGGCTCCAAGTTTTTTGCCGCCCCAAGCAAAAAAAATTTCCCACGCCCCACCCCCAGCCCTGCTCCAACTCTGCCCCTTCCCCACCCCATTCCAACCCCTTCCCCAAATCCCCAGTCCCGCCTCCTCCCCCAGGAGCGCCGCATTTCCCCTCCTAACCCTCCCTCCCAGGCTTGCCTGGGAGGGAGTGGAGAGAAGTGGAGCGGCGGCGCGCTTGGGAGAGGAGGCGGAGGTGAGCTGGGAGGGGAGTGGTTCCTTTGCCCCCCCCCAGGGTTACTTCCTGGGGCCCTCCCCGCGCCCCCCACTGCTGCAGCTCACCTCCACTCCGCCTGCTCCCCTGAGCGTACTGCCGCCGCTCCGCTTCTTCCCCCTCCCTCCCAGGCTTGCCGCAAAACATCTGATTCGTGCAACAAGCCTGGGAGGGATGGGGGAGAAGGGGAGCGGCGGTGCGCTCAGGGGAGCAGGCGGCAGTGGAGTGGAGGTGAGCTGGGGGGGAGCAGTTCCTCTGCCCCCCCAGGTTACTTCCTGCAGCCTCCCCGCGCCCCCCCACAGCTGCACCTCATCTCCGCTCAGGGCCGGCTCCCGACTTTTTGCGCCCTAAGCAAAAAAAAAAAAAGGAGCCGGAGTGCTGCACCTTGGAAAGTGCCGCCCCAAGCACATGCTTGGAGTGCTGGTGCCTAGAGCCGGCCCTGAGTAAGCAGATGACAAAGTTAAGGCTGCATACACAACCTTACTTGTGTGTATGTGTTTTGATTAAGTCTTTTATTATGCAATAGCATTCTATTTCCCAAGTAGGATATCATACATATTGTTGCACAGCAGCCCTTCAACACTTTTACAATTTACAAAGTGCCCGGGGGTTGTGGGAAGAATCCTTAAAAAGAATCTTGAAAATCCTTGAAATATATGCAGGAGCATTTCTTTAACCCCTTACAAGATGAACACAGGCTGAGGTAATGGCTTAGCAGTATTCCTACACTACATTTTTCACTATAGTTACAGCTGAGTTAACCATGCACAGTACAACCCTTCTTAGCTGCATATTTTTTGAGCTTAGTGCAAAATGTACTGTGCTTGTGTGGCCTGTGAATGTCAAAGACACAAAACATGGCCAAGTAAAACCCAGTGTTCACCAGAATACTCAAAAGCACTTCTCTTTCATCATGAATATAACTATGCCAGATTTCAAACTTGCAACTTTGGACGTCACCCATTTTGCTGCTTTTTATTTTTAAGAAAAAAGGAGAAAGTATATTGTTTTCAGTCACTTCATACTAAAAAGCAGCTTAATCCCTTTTGTTCACACTCTGCCTTAGGGCAGAGATGGAAACTGGAAAAAAATGTGCCCAAGAGGTAACTTTTTCAGAAAATAAGTAAAAATAGGGAAAAATATTGTGGAATTTAAACTACAGGAGTTACCACTTCCCATTGCAGGACAATAGGAGCATGAGGATAGATTGTTTGGATGTATATGTTTTATAATTATATGCCTTATTGTTGCAAAGTGACTAATAATTCTAGAAAACCATTTCAATTATCATATCATCTTGTTTTAAAATTATATATTGTAACTAATTAAAAATAGTACCTCATACTCTAATGGTCCTGTTTGATGGATTTCTGTTGCATTGGAAGATATTCCTGGTCGTATGCGGGTGACCAGAAGAGTCAGAGGAATGAGACCAAGAGAATACACACCGAGGTTCATAATATGTGCTCGGAACCCATAGGCCATCCTGGAAGATGAAAAATGAAAAAAGGTTATATTTGGAAGGTTGTATTTCCAATGGTCCTTTTGTGATCATGGAGAAATGCACATTAAGGTTGCAATCATGCAAATACAACTGTATAAATATTCTTAGTGACTGGCCTTGCCCCAGCAGTTCAAGGTGAGCAAAGGTTTAATGGCTGTCTTTAGGGTCTCTGGGCCAAACTCTGCTCTTGTTTCCTTTGAAGTTAATTAAGTGACACCAGATTTTCTGTGATGGAAATGAAAATAAAACCTGTGCCAATATAGATTGTGGTGAGTTTCTGCCTCTAGTAACATTCAAGCAACCTTTTTATTTTATCTGCTAATGGTTGAGATATTTAAATATTCTTATCAGGGTGACTGGATGGGACTGAAACTGACTTAAATTCTACAGTTAAAATTATCTTTCTTTGTAACAAATCTTTTCCATAGGACATATAAACATTTTTATAGTAATGTGTTTCTTTGTATATTCCATTTTATTGAAAACCTGATTAAGAGATTAAAAAACACAATTTATTCTAAAATCTGTTTTAGAGGTCCAGTTAACAGATACATACCACTTCATGAGCAAATATTCTTTACATACAGGATGATTGAGAAGCTCCATGCGATTATGACGTACCATAGCCTACAAAATGTGTAAGCAAATGTATCAAACATACAGTATATCCACTTCAGTTGAGTGACCCAGTTACAAACCAGTTGTTTAGACTACCTATTTCAGTACACTAGAATCCCCTTTATCTGAGCCTCCATTATCTGGCTCTCCACATCAACCAAACCACCAACCGCCGGGGGCGGACAGCGGGGAGTCCCACTGCCCAATCTCTGGTTTATCCGGATTTTTATTATCCCATTTGGCTCAGGTCCCAGATAGATCAGATAATCAGGATCCCACTGTACTTTACATGAATTCTAGCCTATTGAAAGGTACAGTACATTTGAAGTGATCTTATCTAATTTTATTATGATTGAATTGGAAAGAACAGAATATTCTTTGAGGCTAATGTTGTGTGAGAACATTAGAATTTGTTTTAGATCAATAAAACATTTTGCAATTTGCATGTGAAGAAAGAAAATGGTGAACATATCATGACCACTTGTACCCTGGCCAGATCCCTCCCTTAGAAATGTTTTTCTGCAATTCTGTTTACATTTCAGGATGTGGTTGCAAGTGATGAAGGATGAGTTTGCTTAGATACGTGCACATCCACACACACTGTACACTTTCAAAGTATCTGAAGTGCATAAATAAGTTCATAACTTCTTTCTATACTTAATAACTGGTTAAAATATTTATTATATAAACTATAAGAACTTCAGCTGGCAAATTAATGTGCAAGTTTCAATCCAATGTGCTTTAAAACTGCTGAGTTACAACCCCTGGAAAAGAGGATTTACAATGAAAAAAACTTAACTTTAGCTCCAACAATACCAATGTACAATATTTTGATAGTTAAAAAACAGAACTTACATTTAGAGTGGCAAGTGGTTCATAGACAATTTCTTCATCTGCCTTTACTTTTTTGTTAAGTATTAGTGGACACTGAAGATACCTGAAGTTATATTCAATCTGTACAGTAAATACATATATTAATGTGTGTTTATGACAATATTGATGTAGCAGTTCAGTCTTGGTACATCAAAGCAAACAAAACAAAAAACAATTAAATATTCTTCATAAAAAATATGACTGATGTAGCAGAATAACTATCAACATGGACACTCTGTACTTATCAATCACTCAGTAAACTATGCAATCTATATGACCAGCTATGATTATTATGGATTTTCATTGCTATCAGTAAAATAAATGGGATCTTAAAATACTCTTAAAGAATATTTCCCCTAAAATATTATAATTTTAAATAATTGTTCTAGTTTTTTTTATTTTAGCATCTTGTACGAGGTAAACGTTATATAGGTAATATAAGAAAGAAACCACAGAGTATTATATTAATTTTCCAAATAATCTGTTAATGTTGTGGACACAATCCAATGTGAAAATCTACATGAGATGTTTTATTATAAATCCAAAATTAGTGCAATTGTAAAACCAACAAAGACTTAAAAATATATCCTGCTTCCTTGGATATCTGTAAGGTGACTGTCGTTTTAGATTTTGGACGTGATAATAAGATGTGCCAATTTACGTACAGAAGCCATATTCAGGTTTGGAATAAGCACAACCTGGTTTAGAGGGGACGTGAAGGCAGTTATAAAAATTAATATCTAACAAATGGAAGAAAAGGGAAGTTGATAGTAATGAATATAAATCAGATGTTCTGAATTGTAGAAAATTGATATGGGAAGCTAAGAGACATAAGAAGAAAGCTATGGCCAGCAGAATGAAGGACAATAAGAAGGAGTTTTTTAAATATACTAGGAACAAAAATAATCCTGATAATTGCATTGGTCCATTACAAGATGGAAATGGTAGAATTATCAATAACAACAGAGAAAAGGAAGAAGTGTTCAATAAATATTTCTGTTCTGTCTTTGGGGGAAAAACAGATGATATAGTCTCATAATATGGTGATGATAACACTCCTTCCATTCCACTAGTATCTCTAAAGGATGTTAAACAGCACGTATTAAGGTTAGACATTTTAAAATCAGCAGGTCCAGATAACTTGCATCCAAGACTTTTAAAAGAGTTTGCTGAGGAGCTCACTGGACCATTAATACTGATTTTCAATCAGTCCTGGAGCTCTGGAAAAGTTCCTGAAGACTGAAAGAAAGCTAATGCTGTTGTGCCAATATTTAGAAAGGATAAACGGGATGACCTTGTTAATTATAGGTCTTACATCAATCCCAAGCAAGATAATGAAGTGGCTGATATGGGACTCAAGTAATAAAGAATTAAAAGAGGGTACAGTACTTAATGCATATCAACATGGGTTTATGGAAAATAGATCCTATCAAACTAACTTGATATATTTTTTGATGAGATTACAAGTTTGGTTAATAAAGGTAATATTGTTGACGTAATCTATTTACTTTAGCCTTCTCTAAGGTGTTGCACTTGGTATCATATGGCATGCTGATTAAAAACTAGAATGATATAAAATTAATATGGTACACATCAAATGGATTAAAAACTGGCTAACTGCTATATCTCAAAATGTAACTGTAAATGGGGAATCATCATAGAGCGGGTGTTTTTCCAGTGGTGTCCTGGCGGGATCAATTCTTGGCTCTATGCTATTAACCATTTTTTATCAATGATGTGGAAGAAAACATAAAATCATCACTGATACAGTATGCCAGTGACACAAAAATTGGGGGAGTGGTAAATAATGAAGAGGACAGGTCACTGATTCAGAGTGATCTGGGTACCTTGGTAAAAGGAGTGCAAGCAAACAATATGTTTTAATATGGCTAAATGGAAATGTATACTTATTGGAACAAAGAATGGAAGCCATGCTTATAGGATAGAGGGGTCTATCCTAGGACACAGTGGTTCTGAAAAAGATTTGGGAGTCATGGTGGATAATCAGCTGAACATAAGCTCTCTGTGGCCAAAAGAGCTAATGGATCCTAGGATGCATAAACAGAGGGAATCTCAAGTAATAGTAGAGAGGTTATTTTAACTTTGTATTTGGCACTGGTGCGACTGCTGCTGGAATACTGTGTCCAGTTGTGGTGCCCACAATACAAAAAAATGTTGATAAATTGGAGAGGGTTTCAGGAAGAGCCACAGAATGATTAAAGGATTAGAAAACATGCCTTATAGCGAGCCTCAAAGAGCTCAATCTATTGAGTTAAAAAGAGAAGTTTAAGGGGTAACTTGCTTAGTCTATAAGTAGCTACATGGTGAACAAATAATGGACTCATCAATCTAGCAGAGAAAGATTCAACATGATCCAAAGACTGGAAGTAGCAGCTAGACAAATTCAGATTGGAAATATGGTGTAATTTTTAACAGTGAGAGTAATTAACCATGGGAACAATTTACCAAGGGTCATGATGGATTTTCCATCACTGACAATTTTAATATCAAGACAGGATGTTCTTCTAAAAGATCTTTTTTAGGAATTATTTTGGGGAAGTTCTGTGGCCTGTGTTATACAGGAAGTCACACTAGATGATCATAATGGTCTCTTCAGGTCTTGGAATCTATATGCAAGTCTATGAACACTGAAGACAGCTGCACCACTTAAACCAGGTGTGTGTTTGACGCAGCAAGTGAACATTTTGCCTGTACTCATTGTTAAGAAAATAGCGTATATTCTGAAAAATCTATAACCTTTGATTCCAGATTCATTTCAAGAGGTATCTTAGCAAAGTTGAAGACCTATAAATTGCTAAAGTTTAAATTATAGTTATAACAATTTCTAAACATGAAAATTACAGCAACTGACCTTCAAAACAGGACAAAGAGCAAAATAAGACAACATACCTGGAAGCATGTATTTACGTTATATGTATGTTATGTATCTGTGTGTGTATATGTATACACACACAAAATTATATACACCCACTGAACTGCTAAGCCAATTGTGAATGTGTCCATTTCAGTCTCAACTACTATAAACAAAAATGATCAAGGGTATGGAACATCTTCCATACAAGGAGAGGCTAAAATTTTAGGGCTATTCAGCTTTTAAAAAAAGAAATGACTAAGGGGGATCTGATAGAGGTCTATAAAATCATGAATGGTGTGGAAAAAGTGAATAGAGAAGTGTTATTCACCCATTACCCAATACAAAAATGAGGAGGCATCAAATGAACTTAATACACCTCAGGCTTAATACAAACAAGAGGAAATATTTTTTCACACAATGCACAACTAACCTGTGGAACTCATTGCCATGGGATGTTGTGATGGCCAAAAGCATACTATGTTCAAAAAAGAACTGGATGAGTTCATGGAGGATAGGAATGCAACCTCATGCTTGGGGCAACTCTAAACCTCTGACTACCAGAAGCTGAGAGAAGAAGACTGGGGGGATCACTACATAATCACTCTATTCTGTCCACTCCCCCTGAAGCTTTGGCATGGGCCACTGTCAGAGACAACTACTAAACAGATGGATCATAGTCTGATCGTTATGGCAGCTATTATGTTCTTATGTTCTAATTTCATGCAGAAGGTGGAAAGAGGATACCAGCAGGGCTGACGAGGTGGGGGGGGGGAAAGCCAGTACAAATTATCGGGGCCTGGCGGTCCGCAAGGGGGCCCGGGGCCCGGCTTTTCCTGGCCCTGTTTAGCTGGTCCACCCTTGCTGGGGGGGGGCCCAAAATTTTTTTCACCGGGGCCCAAACTCACTCTCAGTGGCCCTGGATACCAGGGGCATCCCTTGGTACAAGATATTTCTTCCCTTGTAGATATAAAAAGGTGACAGCATCAATTGCATACATATTTCACTAACTGGTCCATATACTGAATAGATGACTTTGCTATCAGATTTGAAAGGGCCTTCAGTTCAAGGAACTACATAATATGAAGACTGTAGCCTTTTGTGGGTTCCTGATTAAATAAAATGGCTTTAGCAGTGCTCTCCTCCAAATAGCAAAGTGTGGAGCTGTCTCTTCTCCCTGTCTCTAGATAGATGTGTAGATTTTAAGGAGATTCTTCTATTGCCTTTAAATGGCAATTCTGAGTTCATGAATCCTCTTTCTTTTCCTTCTTAACCCAGTTTGGCTCATGTTACTGAACCATCGTGGGAAGAACATGCATCAACACTTTAGGCATGACATCAGCACAATTTGTGCTGAAGTTGCTGGAGGCAAGGATGCTGACTGTACTGAAGCATATTATGAAATTGTGTGATGACAGCTTCAAAGGTTAGAGAACAAACAGGGATGTTAAATATACACATCATGATTTTAGCACCAAAACCATCTAAGGTCTAACCATGCAACTCTTGAAGTCAATGAAAGTTGCCATTAAGTTTAATTGGAGGACATTGAATCAGTTTGGTAGGGGGAAGTACTGGGAAACTGCTTAAACCAGTTGATACACATACACAGATTGACAGAGGTGAAGTCAAGTGATAACAAGTATTCACTAGGCTATTTAATATGTCTGGCTGTGGCTTAGATACTGGAGTACTAAGAAAGACACTGAAGACTTGAATGATCAGAGTTCTCAAGGAGTTTGAAACAGACATCAAAAGCAGCCAAGGTATCTGTGGTAGCAAAAGATCACCACAGTGTAGCCTTAACCTGAGCTTTGTTGAACACTCATTTTCAGTTGAGTTCTCCTGGAAAAGGATTTTTCAACACCTACTGCTTTGAAGCCAAAGTGGGTCCTCCCATCTTGTATTTACAATAGAACAAGGAAAAAAATATGGCATGGTAGTGTTTCTGTAAAGTCTGTTTCAGCAGACCTATGCAAAAGCAGGGAGTAAAAGGAACACCATTACAGGCTGCAATGAAAAAGGGACTGATAATGACCGCACTGCATCTTAAGATGAGGGGCTGTTGTCTGGCTTGCTGGGGGAATGAGTGTACCTCTTTAAGAGGCAGAGAAGCACTAATGTTGGTGCAGCCGGAGAGCAGCTCAATGTGGGGATGCTGAATCATCCCTCCAGGTGACCAGTCCAGAAGGAAGGGGAAAGTATATAGAGTAAGCCAGGTGGGAAAATCCCTCTCTCATCTGGACCAAGGCAAGATGGGGGATTTTTTGTCTTCCTCATAGCAGGTAGGTAGGGTAGGGCATAGGTAGGGCAAGCAGGAACAGGAATTAGGCTATGATGTCACAACTCATTATGTAAGCATGGGGCAGATGTCCTATGCAAGTACCCCATAGGAAAGGGATAGAGTGATCAGATAAATGGATTGGTAAAGGATTTAATGGAGGTGTTTGTTAAATGAATGGAAATAGGGGGGTTCGGGGCTGCCATGACTAGAACAGCAGGGAGCCACCCCCCCCCTCCTTTAGATACCACCTTAACCCTAATTCGAGGGTGGGAGGATGGCAAGGATCCAGCAGTGGATTGGCTGGGAACCAGGATGGAAAAGGGGTAGGGCTAATGGAAGCCCCCTGGGTAGATATTGAAATTACCATGGATTTACCTGCACTGTACACTTTTATCTGCCAGGTACTCCCAGACAGTTGCAGTCTAATTAAACCATATCCAGTGTCTCCTAGCCTCCTTCTGGTATAGCCAAACAATTAGAGGCAGTTGGTACCACTGAACCTCATTACTAGGTAAATTCATGCTACCAACTGATGAGTGATTTAAATTATTTATTCTAAACTAAAGGAATTCTTGCCAATCACACACCGGGAGCACAGACCCACGAGTTTACTCAGCTTACCTTTGGTGAATTTCAGTTGCACAATGATCCAGATATAAACTATCTAAAACATGTTAAAAAGGGATTAAACTTTACAGAGTAAGCAAGTTTAAGCAGATATAAACTACACTGATGATTTGCCAAGGTTCAAAAAGTGCCAAGTTCACTCAATTTACTACAATCCAAATTTCTAACAAATGATTTATCACTAATAATATATTGCAGGTACATTATGACATATCTTACTGTAAGAAGAGTTTTAATAATTAAAATGTACTAGTTTTAATTACTTTTTTTCTTCCACTTACATAGAAGTCTCGACTTGTCTTTTCCTCTGAAGAGTCAATCATACAGTTGTCCAAAACCAACTTTCAGCGTGGAAAGAAAAACAATTAATTTGCATAAATTAATTATCATGATTGCTGAAAATTAGGACTGTTCAGAAAAAAAGGAAGATTTCCATACTTTAGGGGGGAAAAAGTGTCCACGGTCTTCAACAATACAGCAAAAATAATTCTAACAAAAATAATTATTCAATACACATTTACAGCATACTTAGTGATGTGCACAACCTATATTTGTACATAGATGTTAACAAACGAGAAATTTTACCTTGTTTACATGGGTACATGACAATTTGCACTTGCACATGCCAAGTCTTTAGAAATACTCATACTTGCAGATCTACTTGCAAATTTCACAGAATTTTTAGAATAAGTTAAATTCTTAATGTGTAGACTAAACAATCTTACTTTTAAAGATTCAGGAACATATTCAACCATTTCCAACAAAGGACACTTATTGGCAGTAGAAGAGTGAGAAAATGTTGTCACAGCTTCTTCCCATCTGCAAGAATAAGTTGAAATAGTGCAGAATTAATTCTATGCTTCTCGGCAAAGGATAAGAAGTTAAACATCAACTTTATAATGAAAGAAAAAATGGATTATGTTATTTTGAAATCTAATTATTTTTAGACCAGATGAGCTGTTATTTCAGAAATTATTCTGCAAATTACAATCTGTAACCAATGTATATGCCATGAAGTGAAAATCAGCTGTTGAGGCCATAACTGAATAATATTCCTCAATGTTTCCCTAAGGATGAGTCATGTTTAATCCTGTTTTCAGATAAGCCGTGATGTTTTGCAAATCACAGGATATACTGAGCTCTTCTTAAAACCTTGGACTCATTATGAACCCTACACTGATACTAGAAGTCTGTATCTTGGGCTCACAAAATTCTGAAGGTAATAAAAAAATACTGGGTATCATCCTGCCACTCTTAGCATGAGTGGTGATCACTCATGGTACAATTCCGCCACTCCTGAAATGGACCCAACAGGTTTAGCAAACCGATGGCATATATAACATGTCCCATCTAAACGTTAACAAACTCTCATAAGAACATAAGAATGAACATAAGAACAGCCATACTGGGTCAGACCAAAGGTCCATCTAGCCCAGTATCCTGTCTTCTGACAGTGGCCAGTGCCAGGTGCTACAGAGGGAATGAATGGAACAGGTAATAATCAAGAGATCCATCTCCTGTCGCCCATTCCCAGCTTCTGGCAAACAGAGACTAGGGACACCATCCCTGTCTATCCTGGCTAATAGCTATTGATGTACCTATCCTCCATGAACTTATCTAGTTCTCTTTTGAACCCTGTCATAATCTTGGCCTTCACAATATTCTCTGGCAAGAAGTTCCAAAGGTTGATTGTGCATTGTCTGAAAAATACTTCCTTTTGTTTGTTTTAAACCTGTCACCTATTAATTTTATTTGGTGCCCTCTAGTTCTTGTGTTATGATAAGTAAATAACATGTCCTTATTTACTTTCTCCACACCAGTCATGATTTTATAGACCTCAATCATATCCCCCCTTAGTTGTCTTTTTCCAAGTTGAAAAGTCCCAGACTTACTAATCTCTCCTCATATGGAAGCCATTCCATACCCCTAGTCATTTTTGCTGCCCTTTTCTGAACCTTTTCCAATTCCAATATATCTTTTTTGAGATGGGGCAACTACATCTGTATGCAGTATTGGTGCTAGTTAACAGCGGACTTTGTGAGGGAGTTCTCTAGATGAAGGAGGAGAATTTACATGACCCTTGGGGTCAGACTGTTGTCTGTAGTGTGTGTGTTTGTGTTTGTGCTGTGCTTGCTGCTTTACTGAAATATTCCGTGTGGTCTGTTTATTTGGGGGACCGTTTTCCTAGCCTAGCCCATCAACCGTTAACCAAAGGGTTGAGCTACTCAGGAAGACCAGGGCTTTAAAAAGCCAGTTCCTAAGCAACAAGAGGAGCTAGTGAACAGAAGTGGCTAATGGGAGTTTTGCAAGGGAGTTTAGAGAGGGAGGGGGACTAGATAAACTTAACAGTCTTTAAACTTAAAGCCAAAAACACCCCCTGATAAAAACAAAACATCAACAAAGGAATGAGCTGCAGGAGTAAAAAGAGAATGCAGGCACAAGTCCAGCAACAGAGTGGTGGCTATGCAGTCTATTGTATCCAGTGCAGCATGTATGATTACCTGCCCTATGGGCAGGTGGCGTATGTGTGCATTCGGTGCAAGGAGCTCCTGGCCCTCAGAGACCATGTAGACCAGAGTGGCTGAACTGGAGGGGCTAAGGAAGACAAAGAGGTATATAGATGAGACTTTCCAGGACACAGTAGAACAGTCCCACCCCTGTCTGACAGCCTCTATGCTGTTGAGGAGAATGAAAGCCTCAGGGAAGGAGAACATTCAACTGGAGCAGAGAGAAATGATCCCATATTTGGGACCCTCCTTCCAGATGATGCCATGATATCCTCTCATACTGAGGATACCTCTCCAGGGGTGGGAACTCCAGTTATTAGGAAGAGACAGGTAATAGTTATGGGGGATTTGATCATTAGAAACATAAGTAGCTGGGTTTGCAATGACCGGGAGAACCGCATGGTGATTTGCTTGCCTGGTGCAATCTATTAATGGAGATTCTCTATGTCCTAGTAAGGAGGAGAGGATGAAAGATGATAAAATAGAGGTAGGATCTAATGAGAAACAGTCAAATGAAAAAGAGTACCATTCAACTGTATCATGTAATGTCAGACAGCTAAAAAGTGAAAAGTTTTTAAAGTGCTTATATACAAATGCTAGAAGTCTAAATAATAAGATGGGTGAACTAGAGTGCCTCATATTAAATGAGGATATTGATATAACAGGCATCACAGAAACTTGGTGGAAGGAGGATAATCAATGGCACATGGTAATACCAGGATACAAAATATATCAGAAGGACAGAACAGCTCATGCTGGTGGAGGAGTGGGACTATATGTGAAAAAAAGCGTAGAATCAAATGAAGTCAAAATCTTAAATGAACCAAACTGTACCATAGAATCTCTATAGATAGTAATTCCATGCTCTAATAATAAGAATATAGCAGTAGGCATATATTACAGACCACCTAACTAGGATGGTGATAGTGACTGTGAAATGCTCAGGGAGATTAGAGAGGCTATAAAAATTAAAAAAAACTCAATAATAATAGGGGATTTCAACTACCCCATATTGACTGGGTTCATGTCACCTGAGGACAGGATGCAGAAATAAAGTTTCTTGACAGCTTAAATGACTGCTTCTTGGAGCAGGTAGTCCTGGAACCCACATGAGACAATTCTTGAATGGCATACTGGGTCAGACCAATAGCCCATCTAGCCCTGTATCCTGTTGTCTGAAAGTGGCCAGTGCCAAATACACCAGACGGAATGAAAAGAACAAGGAAATTATCTATTGATCCATCCGCTGTTGTCTAGCCCTAGCTTCACTGAATCACCCTTGTCCACACTTGTTGACTCTCTCAAAAAATTCTAATAGATTGGTGAGAGATGATTTCCTTTTAGAAAAGCCATGTTGACTCGTTCCCAACAAACCTTTTTCATCTATATGTCTGATAATTCTGTTCTTTACTGTAATTTCAACCAAATTTGCTTGGTACTGAGATTAGGTTTATTGGCCTGTAATTGCCAGGCTTGTCTCTGGAGTATTTTTCTTAAAAATCAGTGTTACATTAGCTATCCACCAGTCATCTGGTACAGAGGCTGATTTGAGTGATAAATTACATACCACAATTAGTAATTCTGCAAGTTCATATCTGAGTTCCTTCAGAACTCTTGGGTGAATATCATCTGGTCCTGGTGACTTGTCACTGTTTAATTTATCAGTTTGTTCCAAATCTTTCTCTAATGACACCCCAGACTGAGATAGTTCCTTGGATTTGTCACCAAAAAAGAATGGCTCAGGTGTGAGATTCTCCCTCACAGCCTCTGCAGTGAAGATCAATGCAAAGAATTCATTTAGCTTCTCTGCAACAGCCTTTTCTCCTTGAGTCTTCCTCATGTACTTAAACATTTGCAACAGTTTTACCCAGCAATTTTAAATTAAATCCCTGGAATTATGTGACTTGTGCTCAGGCTTTGATAAAAATTCTGTATCTTTGTACCATTACAGTACCATATTCTAGAGCAAGAACTACTCATTCTCTTGGCTTCTTGTCATGTTTCTTGCAGTCCTTGAACAATTGCCCTGACATGGAGAGGATTTCCTTCCTATAGCTATTATTTATTTTACCATTTCCTCCCGATTCTCATTCTACATATTATATCAGTATTAATCTTTTGAATATGGAAAATACGTATCTGATCAACTGTAGTATATTGCATGCTCAGTACATTAACTGCCAGTGAACAAAGAGAAGACAATGGTCACTAAACACCTGAAACTATTAAAAAGTGTTGTATAGGCATCTCACCTTTTATTCAGAATGACAGCAGACACTACATCTTTACGCCTCTTGTGTATTGCTTCATGGAAAAAAGAGGCTGATGCTTTGTTCAAGATTATTTTGGCATCATCATCAAGAAGTAGTCTCACCGCTTTCGCATGTCCTTCTTTTGCAGCAAGATGAAGAGCTGTGTTCTTTTCAGAAAGACAACATACCAAAACATTATTAGGAATCATTATGCTTAAAAGAAATGTACAACCCTTTCCCCCTCCCCTCCCACTCCTCAAGGGCAAGATTCTGCTCTCAATTCATAGAACATAGGACTGTAAGGGACCTTGAGAGGTCATCTAGGCCAGTCTCCTGCACGAATGGCAAGACTGAGGGTACGTCTACACTACGAGATTATTCCGATTTTACAGAAACCGGTTTTTTAAAACAGATTGTATAAAGTCGAGTGCACGCGGCCACACTAAGCACATTAATTCGGCGGTGTGCATCCATGTACTGAGGCTAGCGTCGATTTCCTGAGCATTGCACTGTGGGTAGCTATCCCATAGCTATCCCATAGTTCCCACAGTCTCCCCCGCCCATTGGAATGCTGGGTTGAGATCCCACGTGCCTGATGGGGCAAAAAACATTGCCGCTGGTGTTTCTGGATACAGCCTCACCCCTCCCTCCGTGAAAGCAGCAGCCAACTGTTTCGCGCCTTTTTTCCTGGGTGAACTGTGCAAACGCCATTCCACGGCAAGCATGGACCCTGCTGAGCTCAAGACAGCAATCATGGACATTTTAAACACCTCGCGCATTCTCGTGCAGTCAATGCTGAACCGGGACCTGCAAAGCCAAGCGAGGAGGCGGCAGCTACGGCAGCGTGGCGATGAGAGTGATGAGGACATGGACACAGAATTCTGTCAAACTGCGGGCCCCTGCGCTTTGGAGATCCTGCTAGTAATGGGGCAGGTTCTAGCCATTGAACGCCGATTTTGGGCACAGGAAACAAGCACAGACTGGTGGGACCACATAGTGTTGCAAGTGTGGGATGATTCCCAGTGGCTACGAAACTTTCGCATGTGTAAGAGCACTTTCATGGAACTTTGTGACTTGCTTTCCCCTGCCCTGAAGCACCAGAATACCAAGATGAGAGCAGCCCTCACAGTTGAGAAGCGAGTGGCAATAGCCCTCTGGAAGCTTGCAACGCCAGACAGCTACCGGTCATCGGGAATCAATTTGGAGTGGGCAAATCTACTGTGGGGGCTGCTGTGATGCAAGTAGCCAAAGCAATCACTAAGCTGCTGCTATAAAAGGTTGTGACTCTGGGAAATGTGCAGGTCATAGTGGATGGCTTTGCTGCAATGGGATTCCCTAACTGTGGTGGGGCGATAGATGGAACCCATATCCCTATCTTGGCACCAGAGCACCAGGGCACCCACTACATAAACCGCAAGGGGTACTTTTCCATGGTGCTGCAAGCACTGGTGGATCACAAGGGACGTTTCACCAACATCCACGTGGGATGGCTGGGAAGGGTTCATGACGCTCGCGTCTTCAGGAACACTACTCTGTTTAAACGGCTGCAGCAAGGGAATTACTTCCCAGACCAGAAAATAACAGTTGGGGCTGTTGAAATGCCTATAGTTATCCTTGGGGACTCAGCCTACCCCTTGATGCCATGGCTCATGAAGCCATACACAGGCAGCCTGGACAGTAGTCAGGAGCTGTTCAACTACAGGCTGAGCAAGTGCAGAATGGTGGTAGAATGTGCATTTGGCCGTTTAAAGGCGCGCTGGCGCACGTTACTGACTCACTCAGACCTCAGCCAAACCAATGTCCCCATTGTTATTGCTGCTTGCTGTGTGCTCCACAATCTCTGTGAGAGCAAGGGGGAGACGTTTATGGCAGGGTGGGAGGCTGAGGCAAATCACCTGGCCCCTGATTACACACAGCCAGACACCAGGGAGATTAGAAGAGCACACCAGGAAGCGGTGCGCATTAGAGAAGCTTTGAAAACCAGTTTCATCACTGGCCAGGGTACAGTGTGACTGTTGTGTTTGTTTCTCCTTGATGAAACCCCCCCCCACCCCGTTGATTGACTCATTCCCTGTAAGCCACCCGCACCCCCCCTTCAATCACAGCTTGCTTTCTAAGGAAATAAAGTCACTCTCATTTAAAAATCATGTATTCTTTATTACTTAATTATAAAAAGAGGGAGAGAACTGATAAGGTAGCCTGGGTGGGGTTTGGGAGGAGAAGAGTAGGGAAGGAAACGGCCACTAAAATTTTTTCATAATAATGAGAGCCTTTTGGTTGGGCTGTCCACTGGGGTGGAGTGGGCGGGTGCACGGAGCCTACCCCCACAAGTTCTTACTCATCTGGCAGGTGAGGAGGCTAAGGAACATGGTGAGGGGGGAGGGTGGTTATACAGGGGCTGCAGCGGCACTCTGTGATCCTGCTGCCATTCCTGAAGCTCCACCATACGCCAGAGCATGTCAGTTTGATCTCGCAGCAGCCCCAGAGTTGCATCCCGCCACCGCTGATCTTCCTGCCACCACCTCTCATCTCGAGCATCTCTCCTCTCATCTCAAGCGTCTCTCCTGTCCTCACGTTCGTCCCTCCTGTCCTCACGGTCACTGGCATCTTTACTGTACTTTGCTACCACATCCTTCCACTCATTCAGATGAGCTCTTTCATTGCGGGTCACTTCCATGATTTCCGAAAACATTTCTTCTCGCGTCTTTTTTTTCCGATGCCTTATCTGAGATAGCCTTCGGGACGGTGTAGGGAGGCTTGAAAAATTTGCAGCTGCATGAGGGAGGGAAAAAAGGGAGAGAAGTATTTTAGAGAACAATGGTCATACTCTTTCATGGTGAACAACACTATTCACCTTACATAGCACATGTGTCTTCACTACAAGGTTGCATTTTGCATCTTAATATTGAGTGCCTGCGGCTTTGGTGTTACCGTTGAGTGCTGCTTCTTTCCTGTTAACGTGCAGCAGCAGAAACCACCTCGTGGCTGGCATCATGGAAGATCACTGCTAAACACCCCCCTTCCCCCCCCCCAACCGCGTGGCTGGTAGCAGGAAAGATCCCTGCTAGCCAAATGTGGGAAAAGCTCAGCGCCAATCGCGCCCCCCTTCCCCCCGCTTGGCTACCTGCAGGGAAGGATTTCTTTTAAGCCACAGGCAAACAGCCCAGTAGGAATGGCCATCTCTGTCCCCTTACTTAAATTCCTGAATTTCAACCAGGTTACCATGAACAATATCACTCTCCTGAGGATAACACAGCAAGATAAAGAACGGATGTTGCTTGAATGCCAGCAATCACCGTGACCATACGCAGCTAGGCTTTGTCATGCAATGATACCAGGTTACTTGCTACATGCATGGCGTGGTCAAGTGTCCTACCATGGAGGACGGAATAAAGCAGCGCTGCCCAGAAACCTTCTGCAAAGGCTTTTGGAGTACCTCCAGGAGAGCTTCATGGAGATGTCCCTGGAGGATTTCCGCTCCATCCCCAGACATGTTAACAGACTTTTCCAGTAACTGTACTGGCCGCGAATGCATCCCAAGTCCTCAGGGCAAATTAATCATTAAAAAACACTTGCTTTTAAACCATGTCTTATATTTACAAGGTACACTCACCAGAGGTCCCTTCCATGGATTCATTGTCTGAGATAGTTGCTTGAGAGGGCTGGGAGTAATTCCGTCAGGGCGAGAAAAAGCTCCTGGCTGTTAGGGAGAACGGAGTGCTGTGTGCTCTCTACAAGCTCGTCCTCCTCTTCCTCCTCATCTTCCCTGTCCGCAGAATCCTCAGCCATGGCTGCGATTACCACCCCCACGGACAGGGGTGGGGTAGTGGTGGCGGACCCCCCCTAGAACTGCATGCAGCTCAGCATAGAAGCGGCATGTTTTTGGCCCTGCCCCAAACTTTCCGTTTGCTTCTTTGGTTTTCTGGTAGGCTTGTCTGAGCTCCTTAACTTTCACACGGCACTGTACTGAGTCCCTGGTGTGGCCTCTCTGCATCATGGCCTTGGAAATTTTTTCAAATGTTTTTTCATTTCATCTTTTGGAACAGAGTTCTGTTAGCACGGAATCCTCTCCCCATACAGCGATCAGATCCAGTACCTCCCATGCAGTCCATGCTGGAGCTCTTTTTCGATTCTTAGGAGACTGCATTGTTACCTGTGCTGATGAGCTCTGCGTGGTCACCTGTGCTGGTGAGCTCTCCACGCTGGCCAAACAGGAAATGAAATTCAAAAGTTCGCGGGGCTTTTCCTGTCTACTTGGCTAGTGCATCCGAGTTCAGATGGCTTTCCAGAGTGGTCACAATGGTGCACTGTGGGATAGCTCCCGGAGGCCAATACCGTCGAATTGCGGCCACACTAACCCTAATCCGACATGGCAATACCGATTTGAGTGCTACTCCTCTCGTCGGGGAGGAGTACAGATATCGGTTTTAAGAGCCCTTTATATCTATATAAAGGGCTTCGTTGTGTGGACGGGTGCAGCGTAAAATCGGTTTAACGCTGCTAAATTCGGTATAAATGCGTAGTGTAGACCAAGCCTAAGTATCATCTAGACCATCTGAATCACTTCAGTGGTGGTATAAAAGAACAGAATTTTGTCCCAAGTGTTTAATTGTATATGCCTGTACCATTAAAGAGAAAACAAACTGCATATAGGAAAGGGCAAAGCGTATACAAAGGATACTAATTATTAACATCTCATAGTTTTGCAATTAATGAAAGCAAGATGTTAAAAATAAAACTGTCCTGTGTCAACAGATTCACAGAATCTATATTTGTGGGTCAGGAAGAGAAGAATCCAAAATTAGTTTCCACCAGTGTGGTACTATGCGTAGGTATGCAGGGAATTATTTGCAAGCAGCTCTCTGAGAGGAGGATTTTGCCCCCACTAAGGTAAATGGTTGTGATTTTCAAAAGCACTAAAAGGCCTTAGAAGCACGAGTCCAACTGCAAGTTAGTTGGGCAGGAAGACAAGTGCTTCTAGATCTCTTTGGCACTTTGGTGAATCTCCCCAAATATCAACCCATCCAGTCTTCTCTGAGCAATGTACAAATAAGGGACTACACAATGGCTTCTAATTAGCTTCTAGTGGAATCTGAAGTGCTGTTTTTAATCTAGCAGGTCCTAAATGCTTTGCACCTTGACTACCTAAAAGATTGTCTCTCTCCCATTTTGGTAAAACAACAGTTGCTTGAGCTGAACATCCTTTGGTTTCTGAGAGGGAACTGTTGATGCATCATTTCCCACAAGAGGTCTTCAGCTCCGGAACTAGATTCCTCTCCTGGCCAAAAGATCTTGGTTTTGACAAACTTCAGAACAAGCTGCAAGCATAGCTACTAGGGTTTGCCAGGGGGAATAGACTTCGACGTTTGAAGAGGTTTGTTGATGAATCATTATTTATGGTGGGTTTCCTTTCATTGTTATGAGCTTTTCATATTGTGAGTTTATGATGTTATTATAGTCTGCTACATTGTTATGTGGGTCATGTGGTATAGTTAGTAGAGTCTAAAGTGCTTTACATTTTGTGTTAATGATGTTGATCTTCTGTTGTGTACAGCTCCTAGAACTTGGATGGGCATTTCACTAATTATAAATAAACCTAAACAAGATATGTTAACAACAACAAAATAGTAAGGGTTTTATAATTGCCAAAATAAATATATTATCATAAACACAGTCTCTCATAATCTTCAACAGTGAAACAAGGTTGCTAACAGGAATTACATGTTTGATTGCAATGAGACAACAGAGTGGAAACAAACAAAATTATACATATACATACCCCTTCTTCATCCACTCTGTCTGTAGATTTCACATTAGTATCCAAAATGATTTGCATTGTGCGAGTGTATCCTCCGAAGGCAGCATGGTGCAGGGCTGACCAGCCTTTATAATCACTTTTGAAACAGTAGATATGATGTTATTCAAATATTTTTACAAGTATAACCTACAACCTTGAGCTCATGGGCCTGGTTCTCCCCTCCCTCACAATAGTTTCCTCACTGTTGTTCTCCATCAATGTCAATGTCTTTTTGCTGAGTAAAGTACAATAGTCTCCTCCTAGTACTACACTCAGCCATGTAAGGGTAATCTCAACAGTGTAAAAGTAATGGGGTCTCATAAAGGCTGATATGTGATCTTGTGGGATCTTGCCTGTTTCATGGGATTCGCCTCTGAAATAAGTGAGAAACTTACAAGACCAGGGTATTAACATGTAACAGCTGATGCTGCATACAACACTGTAGTACTGTTGAATTGTACATTTAAGGCAACTGACAAGCATTAAAAGCACACAATTTTATTTCTATTAAAATTATTTCATGTAAATATTGTGACATCCTATGTGTTAGTGAATTGTCCTGGACTAATAACACATTATATGAAAAGCCCCCTGAATCAGGTTCATTGTAGAATATTCTTAATGACTTAAACAATGTAATATACAATGTTAGTGTACATGTGATAATTCATACCTTAGCTTTAATGCAAACTTGCATGGACAATCCAGCACAACTTTAGAGATGAGTACAAAATGTAAGTAATAAAGTAGCTCAGTAACACTAATTATTTTAAAGAAAGGAAACCCATACACTTACCACAGGAAGAGGGCACCCTTCTTCAGTAGAAATTGCACGACCTTTTCATGACCATTTTGGGCTGCCAAGTGAAGGGGAGTCATTCCCTTCTTATCACCTTCATTCAAAAGTCTTGTGTCATTCATGCCTCTGAGAAGTCGCTGACAGGTGTTGATGCGCCCATAGCTTTAAAAGATGAATGTACAGGATAATACTGAGAAAATCTGAATGTATAAAATGGCATTGATATGTTGTATAGACTGCACCACTTACCTGGCTGCAAAATGCAAGGGAGACTTCTTGTCTCTACTTTTAGAATAGACAGAAACATTCAAGTCGAGCAAGCTATTTACAGAGAAGGGCACTCCTTGTCTGCATGCATAATGTAGTGGAGTGCACCCCTCGTTATCTTCTTCCACTACAAGATCTTTAATATGTTTCATCTGTTGGCAAAGAGAAATGGTTGTATACATATTACCAATGCAACTGTGGGTCCTAGCTAGTTAGCAGTAATTTTTTGAAGCTACTTTTAAAAATAAATCTTTATGGAACTTTAAGAAAAGTAAAATTAAAAACAGAAGCAACAAAAACAAGAGTGCCTTTTACAAATATGTAAGGCTGATTGATGGTTTTCAGTGAATTTACACTTCACAAGAAGAACTCAGCAACTTGGCTATTGGGCCCTCGAGCTCTCTATTTATCCACAGAACAGGTGCAATACAGGAAGTACAAGATTCTCTTACACTGCCACACCATGCACCTCAACCACATCAGGGAGGAAAATGAAGACATGTCAGCAGCTTACATGCCTCCTGAATATTTGGTCTCTCTGTGGCGCTATTCAGAAGGTGGCCAGTGAGGATGGTGGTAATTTTGCAGTGTGGACACCTGCAAAGCCATCAGAAGGTGAAAAAATTTGGTCACAAATTACCTGAGGCTAAATTTGCCCACAGTAGTAGAGAGAGGCAGAAACTGAACTCTTGTGCAAGTGGGAGCAGCTGCACTACAGCAGAGATTCAATCTCAGGGGGTGGGAGACAGCATTTGCCAACCCTCCTCTGGGGGGGGGTTCAAATGGAAGTGAAGGCCTTTAAAGCAGAAGTGTCAAACTCATTCACAGCAGTGGAATGAATTCTGTTTAATTGTGTTCCATGGGCTGGGGTATAAATTTAGGAGTATATATTCCCCACAGTATACAATGGAATGCCCATTGATGTCAGTAGGTTTGCACAGAGAGCAATAGGAGAACAGAGCCTTTAGGTAGTAATGAAACATTTAGTTATTCATTCAGTGCCTCATTGTCACATTCACTGCTCAGTGAGAGAATATGCTTTCCTTGAGGCATCACTATTTCTGCTTTGTGTTTCTCTTCCTTCCCCAACCTTTCTCTTTCCCTCCTCTAATTTTTTGAGTCTCCTCTTTTCTCTGCATTTCCCTTCCTGCAGCAACTTTCAGTTCCCAGTCCAGTGCACTTCACTCCCAGCCCTTAAGCCCATTCCACCCACTGAAATGATCAGTGATTAAATACTTTTAAAAGTTGACAACATGACATGCAAAAGTCATCATTGTTCTTTAAAGTTGATTCTCCAATCAGATTAATATGGGGAGTTCACACCTCTGACTCATGGTTTCAAGCTGTCTGCGCATTCAGGCAGACGTAACTGCAGCAGTTATACTTGGCTCACATCTGAAATGTTATCTCTGCAGCTATGATGGCTAGAAACTTACTATATTTTCTTTAAATTAAAGCTTAGATTCAGAGAATCTGAATATGTCAAGTGACCCATATAAATACATCAAACAGGCCGAGTGCAGAATTATGTTTGATACTCCTGTTTTAAAATATGGCTAGGGATTTATTGAAACCCAGGCAATGGAGACTTCCTAAAGAATTTGCTGCAGCATGCAGCATATCCCAGGGTTTGATTGCCTATTAACTGGCAAAGTAGAAGAAAAGGTTCTATAATATATTGCTAATCTCCTGAGCCATTCAATCCCCCGGCAGCAAATAACTTTATTCCTTTGCCTTCCGGAGAGATCTGTATTATTGGCTTGATTGTGTTTATTTTTATATTTGTATCTATTTAAATTACCCTGTGGGGACAGTGAGGTGAGTTTACAAATAAAATGAATTTCCATAAATGTTCTGGAAGAAAAGAGAATCCTTAAACAGTTGGACAAAGAGACTGAATTCATCAGAGAAAGATACAAATAGATCCTCACTGTACCTGCAGAAATTTCTCATCCAGATGTTGTAATCCTCCAGGCTGCAGTACTGTCAAGTGCAAGAAATTCCGACCAAGCTGATCTTTTAAAGATATATTTGCTCCTAAATAAATATGGAGATAAATACTAGCAATTCAAAACTGCTGGCCTCTGATAACTAATAATGTTTGATTAAAATGCACAAGCTAAAATGAAATTAAAAATACAATTATTTCAGCCAATGCAACAACAAATATCACACCAAGACTTCTACTAACTCTAAGCTTTCAATTTACAGTAATATATGAATTTCATTTGTTCCACTGTAGCACTCAGATTTATAGTGGTGTGATATTCGGAAATGTTGAGCCTCCACAACTGCTGGTGGGAATGGAGGCTGCATGATCAACACCTCTAAATATATCAGGCTCATAGTGTACTGCTGCCATAGTCATATTGTTTCAACAGGAATTCTGTGTTTCAGTATCAGTTTACTTCAGTGCTGTTATATGAATAATCTATGATAACATTATAATAGTTGGGCAACACAGAAATGGAATGTCTTGCTTATTGGAAGCAAGAGAGTGCCTTGCTAAAGTCCATAACAGTTTTACTATAAACTTTCTATTAAAAAAGGAATAGTTTGTTAATAAAAATTAATGTTATAAATATTGAGAGAAATACTCACAAGAATATTTACAGTAGCTTATTCTTAAAAATGTGGCAACTGACAATTAAAGATGAAACTTCATTAAGGGTTTAATAGTTAGTAAAGTTTCAGGTGACACTAAACTGTGACCACTTACTACAGGTTAGGTTTAATACTTAAATCCACTAATGATCAGAAACTTGACCATGTCAAAGTGGTATCTTCATGTTCAATAATTCTGTTCCCTCTCTGTGTACTCAATAGTGCAGAGCTGCCTTGAGCTTGTGGAGAGTGCAAGGGGAGTACACACCAACCCTTAGGAGGGTGCAACATGTGCTTTCCTTCCACAGCCCACACACTCTGTAGGTTGATGTGGAGGGGCAGGGACATGGCTCTGCTTCCTCCTTTCCCTTCCTGAGGATTTAGCACTCCAGAGGGTGCTAGCATGGAGCAGTTCATGTGTTCACTGGTGCCTGCCATCCATGTAGGAGGCTTGAAGTGGAGTCTCCTGAGAGAGAATCTTAACTTGTATGGACCCTTCTCAGAAAAAAAACCACACATAATACTTGTTTGTTCCTTTGTACCTTTTGAGAGTAGTAAATTCACAATTTTCCATGATGCACAGGAAGTAGCCAATAGAAGTGGTGACCGACCTTCAATGTCAAGACTATCAATATTTGCTCCCTGCAATGAAAAAAAACAGGTTTATCATGGATTCATGAACAAATACTATTTAGCAATAAGTTGTAAACAGAGCAGAATTACAGGCATAGTTAGTCACTTTCACATGCTTTAAATTATGTAAATTTAATAAACAAATTCTTTCTTAATTTAAATGAATTTCGGTCAAAGTTTTCAAACGAGTGCCTAAGGTTAGGTATCTAAATACATATTTAGTCATCTAAATAACTGCATCTTGATTTTAAGAGGTGCTGAGCTGGGGAACATCAGGTCCTTTATGTGGAGATAGGCAACGCCGAATTTAGGGCCAGGCAACCACCTGGGTTGCTGGGCTTCGGGGGTGCCAGGCTTGGGGTACTGTTATTGTTGTTAGTGACAAAAGGGAAAATAGAATGTTCGAAGTAAAATGTTTCAGGTATTCCGTATCTGGATTCATTTTTCATTAACATCTTAGAAAGTTCTGGACCTTTGTAGAATCTCGTGGAACCTTCCAGACTTTCTGAGAACTACATTTTCCTTGAACCTCCTAGAATCTTGTCAGCCATGCCCTCACTGTACATAAGGGGCAGGGCATTGCCAGTCAGTCAATTAGTGAGATATAAGCATGAAGTGAAGTGAAGTGAAAGCCCAGCTGCCATATTGTGAACCCCTTGTTTTATTGTGTAATTGTGGAAGTGTACTTGTGTTTTGAGATTTGAAGAGTGTAAGTAGCAACTAATAAAGGACATATTTAGTGATGATAGATATCTATCAAACCCCTCTCTACGCAATAATATAAAAGAAATACTGTTACTTCTTCTGACATCCTTAACACGTAACGTTTGATGACTTTCTAAGACTGTGGAACATAAACTTTTGCTCTCCCTAATGCTGTCTCTTTTCCCCGCATAGAAAATAAAATATGCCCCCGAAGAAGCCTTCAGGAGCTCAGTATAGGAAGTGAAAAGCTGTGGCAATCTAGTTTGTAGCAAGGGGCAAATTTGATGGGGAAATATCTGAAACAGAACAACATAGAATGGGCTTTAGGCAGTAGTGATCATCCCAGTGCAGAAGAAATTGAGGAGCATAAATGATGGAAGTCCTATTACTAAGTTATTGGCAGATTTACATGAAGATAAGTAATGGAAACGTGAGGAAAGTTATGGAGAATCGTCCAGTTTTCCTGGCAAGCTAAAGGAGAGTGATGATAAAGAAGAATGTAGCTCACATGAAAAGGAGAGTAATGACAAAGAAAAATCTGGTTTACATGAAAAGGAGAGAAAATATAAAGAAGAATCCATCTCACATGATGACAGAAACAGCAGTGAGAAAAATTGCACACCACAAATCGATACATCAGATCCTGCTTTATGGCTGGTGATCCTAAACTTTGCTGATAGTGATTGTAAAATTTTGAATGGGCCAGGTAAAACTGAGGATATGACTTTTCCAGTAAATGAGCAGAAGCGACACTTCTCAAAGTCACCCTGCGAAAGAGTGCTCAAGAATGGTGAGAAACTGAATCGACGTTTGCTAGCTTATTCAAAATCAACTGACAAAGTGCTCTGGTTTTGTTGCAAAATATTTGACAAGAATGTCAAATCACTGCTTGCACTTTCCTGGTAAAATTACTGGCATAACTTAGCTCATGTTCTGAAGCAACATGAAAAGTAACCCAGCCATTTTCTGGCCTACTCTAAATGGATGGAGGTTGAGTCCAAGCTGAAGCTGAATAAACACATAGATGCAGAAAACCAGTGCATTAGTAAAGTAGAAACCCATCATTGGAGGAATGTGTTCCAGTGTTTGATCTCAACTGCTCTCTTCCTTGCAAAGAATAATTTGGCTCTCCTGGGCTCTTTGTAAATATTGTTCACTGAATGTAATGGTAATTTCCTCGGTTTGGAAGCACTCCTTGGGAAATATGACACTGTCACACATGAACACCTAATTGAGTAGTTCATAAAGAAGCAAAATAATTCAAAATGAATCGACTGACATGGCAAGGAAGTTGCTTGACAACATATTGATGTAACTCAGCACACTGAAGTACTATGCCGTAATAACAGACTGCACTCCTGATATTAGTCACAATGAAAAGATGTAATTTACAGTAAGCTTTGTTGACAAGGATGGCTGTATCCAAGTAAAGGAACACTTCATCCGTTTCCAGTCTGTGGATGACTCTATTGGAAAAAGGCCTAACAGAACTGTTTATGAACGTTTTGAATGAGAATAAAATAAAGCTTCAGGGCTGCCGTGGCCAAGGCTATGACAACAGCATGAACATGAAGGGAAGAAACAGTGGTGCCCAAGCAAGGATCTTTGTGTTGAATCCAAGAGCTTTCTTCATGACTTGTGGCTGCCATTTCCTCAACCTGGTTGTGTCAGATGCAGCATCATCTTCTTTAGATTCAGTATCTCTCTTCGGAGTACTGCAAATAATATACATCCTATTTTCAGCATCAACTATCAGGTGGAAGATCCTCATAGACAATGTTACAAATCAGACCAAAAAGCCGCTAAGTGACACTTGCTGGGAGAGCCGCATTGACAGTGTCAGGCCAGTGAGGTACCAAGTAACTGATGCACTGATGGCATTTGCGCAGTCAAGTAAAGTCGAGGTTGGAATGCAACATGAGGCTCAAAGCCTAGCAAACCAGATCACTGACTTCAAATTTCTGGTCTCAATTGTGGTTTTGTAAGATGTCCTGTTCCAAATAAATGTTGTAAGCAAGATGTTATAAACTCAGTTGATGGACATTGCGACCACTACTACTTTGATGAGAAGCTGCGTAGATTTCATTGTAGCCTATAGAGACAACGGATTTGAAAATGCCATCACTGCTGCCAAAGAAATGGCAGAAAACTTTGGAGTTGAGCCTGTCTTCAAGGAAACTTGTATTTATTGGAAGAAGAGACAGTTTGGTTCTGAGGGCAGAGAAGAGGTGATGGAAAGCTCGGAAAAAAAATTCAAGAGAGTGTTTTTTTGCTCACTCATTGACACTGTTTGGCTGTCCATCGAAGAAAAGTTGGATAAATGAAACACCATGAAAAGACCTGGGGGGTTTTGTATGACCTTAGTAAGCTACCAGTGGACAGGAAACCACTCTTGAACAATTGTACAGACCTTCTCTGGATACTGACATGTGGGGAATGTTCGGATGACAATGATTAAACTCTCTATGGTGAATTAGACAACATCAGTCATATTTTGCAACATGAGAATCAATCTCCACTACAAGTTCTTCAATTAATTTCTGATGCGGAGCTGAAGGACACTTTTCTTAATGTGTGGATAGCTTGGAAGATTCTGCTCATGCGGCCGGTGATAGTTGCAAGTGGTGAGTGCAGTTTTTTGAAGCTTGGGCTCATTAAAACATATCTTCGATTGATAACTGAGATAATTGAGACTGACATCACTTGAAAGTGGCATTGGCCAGTCTTTGGATCTCTCTGACACTGTGCTTCAGTCCACGAGGGCAAAGGTGAGAAAAGTGACCTTTTGAACTCAAGGACTAGGGTTAACATTTTAAGGCTGTCACCTACTGTAATACTATTGAATACTGGTCCACCCAATGTTAATGCATAGTTCAATAACTTGATGTTAGCACATTTCAGTTATTCTTAAAATTAAAAAGTTTCTATAAGCTTAGAGAAAACAATCATTTTGATTTGCATACATGTGGCATACAGATTTACAGATCCTAGTGTGCAAATTTATCAACTTATATGATGGGGATAAATCATGCATGCAAATTGTGCATCAAAGTCATGAAATGGGCTAGAAATGTAATAAAAAATAAGGTATTCAAAAGTTTAACAAATGGGAGGGGGCCACAAAAGATACTCCTCACCTGGGGCGCCACTTGGTCTAGGGTCAGCCCTGGAGTTAGGTGTCTATTTTAATGGACCCAAGTTTGAAAACAATAGACATAGTGGTCTGGAAATGTACCAGAATTACAGCCCTTATGAATGAGGTTCCCTACATATCCACATAATAGTCAGCAACAATGCAAGCCTCTGCCGAACTACCATACCACTGCAGTTTACCCCTGTTCTGGAGGAATGACATCCAGAAATCAATGTAGTTTGATCTCTATGCCCATTAAATCCTTGTCTTCTCTGCTCAGGCTGCCAGGGAGTGCAAGTAAAGGGCCAATACGTGGCAGCTTCGATGGTGGCTTTTGTGATGTGGACATTTCTAGAGCTGAGAGACAAACTCAGATCATGGAATTAAGACTAGGTTATATCTAATGCAAGTCTGACCCAAAATGAATTGAAGTGAATGGGAGTCTTTCCATTAATTTCAACTATCTTTGAATCAGGCCCTAAATCATGAGACAATTATTAACCAAAGCCACAATCAATATTTAACTTGAGGAACAATAAATCTTGTTGTTCATAGAAACATGATAAGTTATATTGATTGTTATATACATAATGACTGTTTTCACCAGAAACACCAGGAAGTTACCTAGCAAGGCCATGAATTGCTTAAGGATAACAAATAATTCCCTGCCCCCTGCTCTCAGTTACCATTCATTCTGTAACTTAAGAGGGCAACTGAAAAAAAAAAGGGTTCATTTCTGATGAGCCAATCAAACAGAGATTTTCCTATCGGATTGGCTATCAGAGTTTAAATATAATTTCAGATGATATAGCTGCAGCAAGTCACAAATAGTCATTTACATAAACATTCTCAGTAGTTACCTTTACTCCAGACATTACTGTTGTTGACCTCTCAGGAACATGAATTCAACAATATTGTACATCCTATATGTTTTACTGTATTTAACAAGATTATGACTAGTATATTAAAATATATATTTAAAAAGGACATCAGGAATAGAAGATAATGCATATTTATAACATGCTCAAGTTATTGGTGCTTTACAAACCTTAACTTCTTGAATTTTCTGACTGGTGTAATTTAGTTATGCTGAACATTACTTTAATGTTATTCCTGCATTTAATATAATTGTTTTTAATTGAAACAGGAGACAAAGAAAATATAAAAGGAAAGAAAAAGAAAAAAAGAATAAAGGGCTAATAAAGTGCTTTAGAAGCCCTTTAGTGATATAAAAATCACTTCAGGGAGAGAACTTTTCATTAAAATGTTCTTAACTCAAGATGCCTTAACTGAGGCAGTCCTTAAGAGAGACATCCTTAACTCAGGAAGTCTTGATCATGTTAAGAGATTTCAAAGCTAACTTGTCCAGTATACAAACAGAATTCTAATTCATTAAGCCTGAAGTCCTAATGAAAAATGATGCAACCAATTCTAAAGCACATTTGTGAACATTTTGACTTTGCTGTTCTGATTTTTTTAAATTACTCATACACAACTGAATACCTAATATGTGTATGCAATTACATCATTTGTGTGCACAAATCAGATGCTTGCCAATACAGCAGAGACAAAGAACTGTCTATGTGTGTATGCAAATACTATAGTGAATATAATTGCACAAGCATTGAATACACAATTGAACACAATTTGCAAATACACATTTTTAAATTAGATTCATAAAGTTCAAAACATTTAAAATAATGACTTAGATTTTCTTTTTCAAGCTTAATTTGTTTTGCTTCTTAAGACCCTGATTTAGCAAAACACTTAAGCATATCAATTTCTGTTCAAGAAATAACATGCATATGCTTAAGTCCCACTCAAGTTAAAGCATCGCTGAAATGTTATGCTGACCCAGGGCCTACATGAGGATGACAAAACAAACCATTAGTTCAATTTTTAACTGCAGGGCTTGATTCTCCACTGCTTTGCATCTTGTGCAGTCATTCACATTGGGCACAATGAGTACCAAGTGGGTGTATAATGCTACAGGAGAATTCTGCTTTTGTGGGGATGATCAGGCTCTCATTGTCTAAAACATGGCATATAACTTTATACCTGTTAAGAATGTTTTGACAGCTGCCATTTTTATTTCCAAATAGAAAAAGCACTTACAATAAGATAAATGTTTATATAAGCTAACATGCCTGAAATGAGATGTGGATTATTAAAGGATACAAGTGATAACCAAACCCAAAGTCAATATTTCTCTCTTTTTACTATGGAGACAATGGGCAGGATCCTGAGCCATGTTGTGGCAGGAAAGCTGCACTAAACTGGGAGCTCATGAGTCCCACAGAGCAGTGAAATCTCTGGCTGACACAATCAGCTCTATACCACCCTTTCCCACTTAACCCTGCTCATACCCAGTGTAGAAGATGCCACAGAAGCATGCCAGGAGAGAGGAAACAAAGGTAACAGCTGAAATGTGCAGTGTTTTGTTGATCTTAGCTGGTACTTTGGGGCTTATTAGAAACCACTGCAAATGAGAGAAGTCCTGAGGTGGTCTTAATTAATTTAGAGGTCTAAACCAGCTCCAAACTGCACCAGGGAGCAAGGAGTGCAAAGACAGCACATAGTCAATGTAATAGAATGCTAAACTGTACTATACTGTTCAGCTACTAGCCAGCGATGAGTGTATAAATACCTTATGAAATTGACCATCAGCCATACCTGGAACACCATTGAAGGATATTATGATGAACATATCTGGTGTGTATAAGCAAGCTCTGAGCCCTGTCCATACCAGATCCAGAACATTACATGGTGTCAGGAGTAAGATAAGAACAGAAACAGAAGGAAAACAGCTATAAAGGTTGCAGACAGAAAGGACACAGCAACAAAGGTTGCAGGATCTCATCAACATGCCACTCTTCAATGCTCCAGAGAACTTCAGTTTGGATAAAAGAACAGGAGTACTTGTGGCACCTTAAAGACTAACAAATTTATTTTAGCATGAGCTTTCGTGAGCTGCAGCTCACTTCTTCGGATGCATAGAATGGAACACACAGACAGGGGATATTTATACATACAGAGAACATGAAAAGGTGGAAGTATGCATACCAACAGGCAGAGTCTAATCAATTGAGATGAGCTATCGTTAGCAGGAGGAAAAAAAACTTTTTGAAGTGATAATTAAGATGGCCCATAGAAGGTGTGAGGAGAACTTAACATAGGGAAATAGATTCAATTGGTGTAATGACCCAACCATTCCCAGTCTTTGTTTAGGCCACAGTTAATAGTATCTAGTTTGCATATTAATTCAAGTTCAGCAGTTTCTCTTTGGAGTCTGTTTTTGAAGTTTTTTTGTTGCAAAATTGCCACCTTCAAGTCTGTCACTGAGTGGTTAGAGAGGTTGAAGTGTTCTCCCACTGGTTTTTGAATGTTATGATTCCTGATGTCAGATTTGTGTCCATTTATTCTTTTGCGTAGAGACTGTCCAGTTTGGCCAATGTACATGGCAGAGGGGCATTGCTGGCACATGATGGCATATATCACGTTGGTAGATGTGCAGGTATACGAGCCCCTGATGGCGTGTCTGATGTGATTAGGTCCTATGATGGTGTCACTTGAATGGATATGTGGACAGAGCTGGCATCGGGCTTTGTTGCAAGGATAGGTTCCTGGGTTAGTGTTTATGTTGTATGGTGTGCAGTTGCTGGTGAGTATTTGCTTCAGGTTGGGAGGCTGTCTATAAGCGAGGACTGGCCTGTCTCCCAAGATCTGTGAGAGTGAGGGATCATCTTTAAGGATAGGTTGTAAATCTTTGATGATGCGCTGGAGAGGTTTTAGTTGGGGCTGTAGGTGATGGCTAGTGGTGTTCTGTTATTTTCTTTTTTAGGCCTGTCCTGTAGTAGGTGGCTTCTGGGTACTCTTCTGGCTCTGTCAATCTGTTTTTTCACTTCAGCAGGTGGGTATTGTAGGTTTAAGAATGCTTGATAGAGATCTTGTAGGTGTTTATCTCTGTCTGAGGGATTGGAGCAAATACGGTTGTATCTTAGAGCTTGGCAGTAGACAATGGATCGTGTGGTGTGTCCGGGATGGAAGCTGGAGGCATGTAAGTAAGTATAGCGGTCAGTGGGTTTCCGGTATAGGGTGGTATTTATGTGACCATCATTTATTAGCACAGTAGTGTCTAGGAAATGGACCGCTTGTGTGGATTGGTCTAGGCTGAGGTTGATGGTGGGATGGAAATTGTTAAAATCACGGTGGAATTCCTCGAGGGCTTCTTTTCCATGAGTCCAGATGATGAAGATGTCATCAATGTAGCGCAAGTAGAGTAGGGGCGTTAGGGAACGAGAGTTAAGGAAGCGTTGTTCTAAGTCAGCCATAAAGATGTTGGCATACTGAGGGGCCATGCGGGTACCCATAGCAGTGCCACTGACTTGAAGATATATATTGTCCCCAAATGTGAAATAGTTGTGGTTAAGTTCTCCTCACACCTTCTATGGGCCATCTTAATTATCACTTCAAAAAGTTTTTTTTCCTCCTGCTAACGATAGCTCATCTCAATTGATTAGACTCTGCCTGTTGGTATGCATACTTCCACCTTTTCATGTTCTCTGTATGTATAAATATCCCCTGTCTGTGTGTTCCATTCTATGCATCCGAAGAAGTGAGCTGCAGCTCACGAAAGCTCATGCTAAAATAAATTTGTTAGTCTTTAAGGTGCCACAAGTACTCCTGTTCTTTTTGCGGATACAGACTAACACGGCTGCTACTCTGAAACCTGTCAGTTTGGATAAACCTTCAGAATGGACAGACTGGAACAATATTATGCAAAATTTTGCATTGCTACCAAGCTGCACAAAGAAACTGAAGATATACAGGTATCGTCTTTAATTTATGCTGTGGGGAAGCAAGCAGGTCATATCTTTCAATCCTTTGACATTAATGAAGACAGTCACAAAGATGACTATTAAAGGGTTTTGGCTATGTTTGATGCATACTTTATACCTCAGAGAAACGTGGTTTATGAAAGAGCATGTTTTTACCAGAGAACTCAGAACCAAGGAAAAATGTTGAATGTTTTATAAGAATTCTACATATATTGGCTGAAAACTGATTTGGGGAATGCAAAACATGAATATATCAGAGACACATTGGTTATTGGGTTAACAGATAAAAACCTTTCACAGCAGCTACAACTGAAGACAGATTTAATTCTAGCCATAGCCATTCAAATAGCAAAATAGTCTGAACTGGTGAAACAGGAAAACGTAGAGAAACTTGACAAACTTAAAAACCTGAAACTAGCTTAGCAACTGCAGACACTTGAGTCTTAAAAGTCACTATCATAAAACCTCTGATGCAAGAAGAGAGAACTCCTAGGCTAAGAAGGACACATTCCAGCCTACATGCACAAGAAGTGGAAAAAGTCATATCCCAAGAGATGATGAATGTCCAGTTAGAGGCACAGGTTGTAATAAAAGCATGAAATATGGACATTTTACAGCTGGGCATTAACTCATATTACAAACAATCAAGAGCCCTTGTTTTGGGGACCTATCACTTACAATGATATAGAACCTGACTGGACAGTGAACCTGAATAGTCATAGCATGACAATTGACTTTAAAATTGACTCAGGAGGTGATGTCTCATTCACCTCTGACAGCACTTACAATCACCTTCAACCCCTCCCACAGATGAAGACACCTGACACAGCTCTGACTAGCCCTGGAGATACTCTGAAATGCACAGGCCAGTTCACCACAGAAACAACATACAAAGACAAAAGCTTTGCATTCAGAGTGCATGTGATCAGAGGATCCAAGATCAACAACCTTCTCAGCAGCATCCATGATGGGCCTAGTGAGAAATGTGGAGGAAGCTGAATGATATTGGACTTTTGAGAGGAGATTGAGCACAAATCAATTTAAGCGATAATGCTGAACCGCAGTATACAAACACCTGTACCAGAAAGACCTTGGAAGAGGTTAATGGTAGATTTATGCAAATTCAGAGGATATCGTTACCTGGTCATTGTGGACTATTTTTTCAGGTATATAGAAATAATGTACTTGAAAGACATAACATGTTGCAGTGTTATCAAGAAACTGAAGAGCACTTGTGTTTACTTTGGTATTCCGGAACAATTAGTGATGTACAATGGACCACAATTCATTGCAGCAGAATAAAAGTCATTCCAAATGAAATATGATTTTGATCATATAACTAGCTATACAGAGAGCCAGGAAAATCTGACAGCATGAAGATCCATTCCTTGCTCTTCTGAGCTACAGATCAACACCAATAGTGATTACTTGATGTTGTCCTGCACAACTCCTGATGGGAAGGCAACTCAGACCTACTCTTCCAACTTTGGAAAAATAATCTATTTCCAAAGTGGCCAGACATGAAGAGAGTTGCCAAATTGGATAAAAAGGCTAAAAGATCTTATGAACACTTTTACAACAGACATCACACTGATGGAATGTACCCCTATATTCACACCCTACACACTACTGTAATAATCTTTGTACAAAATATGTCTTGTAAGATATCTTTTGAAAACAACTCATGGTCAATAATATCATGAAGAAATGTGTGTAGTAAAATTATATGTAAAGTTATGAACATAAGATGAAATCATGTCTAAAATGTGATTACCAGACAAGTCTGGGTAAATCTGTTTCTCTAAGATAAAGGACAAGCTGACACCACTAGCCAGGTGTCATCAAAGTTGATGGGCAATCACCCATCAAGTGGCCATTCTTTGGCAAGGAAAGGGGGCAGGAACAAACAGATCTGCACCGTAGCAAACAACACAACTATGGAATGTCCTCAGAGTGGGAATAAACTTTATCCAGTGGATATAGTGTATTTAGATTTTCAGAAAGCCTTTGACAAGGTCCCTCACCAAAGGCTCTTAAGCAAAATAAGCAGTCATGGAATAAGAGGAAAGGTTCTCTCATGGATTGGTAACTGGTTAAAAGATAGGAAACAAAGAGTAGGAATAAATGGTCAGTTTTCAGAATGGAGAGAAGTAAATAGTGATGTCCCCCAGGAATCTGTACTGCACCCAGTCCTATTTAACATGTTCATAAATGATCTGGAAAAAGGGGTAAACAGTGAGGTGGCAAAATCTGCAGATGATACAAAGATATGCAAGATAGTTAAGTCCCAGGCAGACTGCGAAGAGCTACAAAAGGATCTCACAAAACTGGGTGGCTGGGTAACAAAATGGCAGATGAAATTTAATGTTGATAAATGGAACGCAATGCACATTGGAAAACATAATCCTAACTATACATATACAAAGATGGCGTCTAAATTAGCTGTTACCACTCAAGAAAGAGATCTTGGAGTAATTGTTAATAGTTCTCTGAAATCATCCACTTAATGTGCAGCGGTAGTCAAAAATGTGAACAGACTGTTGGGAATCATCAAGAAAGGGATAGATAATAAGACAGAAAATATCATATTGCCGCTATATAAATCCATGGTACGCCCACACCTTGAATACTGCATGCAGATGTGGTCGCCCTATCTCAAAAAAGATATATTGGAATTGGAAAAGGTTCAGAAAAGGGCAACAAAAATGATTAGGGGTATAGAAGAGCTTCCGTATGAGGAAAGATTAATAAGACTGGGACTTTTCAGTTTGGAAAAGAGGCGACTAAGGGGCTGTATGATAGAGGTCTACAAAATCATGAGTGGTATAGAGAAAGTAAACAAGGAAGTGTTATTTATTCCTTTTCATAATACAAGAACAAGGAGCCACCAAATGAAATTAATAGGTAGTAGGCTTAAAACAAACACAAGAAAGTATTTTTTCACACAATGCACTGCCAACCTCTGGAACTCCTTGCCACAGGGTGTTGTGAAGGCCAATACTATAATGGGGTTCAAAAGGGAGCTAGATAGATTCATGGAAAATAGGTCCATCAATGGCTATTAGCCAGGATGGGCAGGAATGGTGTCCCTAGCCTCTGTTTGCCAGAAGCTGGGATTGGGTGACAGGGCATGGATCACTTAATGATAACCTGTCTGTTCATTCACTTTGGGGCACCTGCCATTGGCCACTGTCAGAGGATAGGATACTGTGCTTCATGGACCTTTGGTCTGACCCACTATGGCCGTTCTTATGTTCTTATAGAGATAACCCTCAGGAAAATGCATTGCAGAGGAGGACTGGACAATTAAGGAGAGGCAAAAACATCTCAAGATCTCTCTCTATCCATCTCTTGCTCTTTCACCTAAGACGACAAAAGAAATCATCCCATTTACCTTTGGGAGAAATTTGGTCAGCCCTGTTGCTGGGAGTATGTGGTAAGAATTTTATCTTGAACCACGTTAAGTTTTAGCACTAGAAAGCATTTTATCTTTATTTCTCTTTTAACCATTTCTAACTTTAATACCTTATACTTGTACTCATGTAAAATCTCTTTGTGGTTAAATAAACTTGTTTTATTCTTTAATTAAAACTAATCCAGTGTTGACTTTAAACTGAACTGTATGGGGTAATTCCATTTATGGTAGCAAACTCTTGTATATTGATCCCCTTAGAGGGGCAATGGGCCTAATATATCTGGACTGTCCAGGAGAGGGATATGGGGGAAAATCTGGGACTGGGAGTGTGTTTGGGGTCACCCTGCAAGTGGTAACCCAAGGCTGGTGGAAGCCAGAGTGTGACTCATGTATGGCTGGCGGGCTGCAGCTATACACAGACACTCAGGGCACGCTAGAAGGCTGTTTGTGAGCAGCCCAGGTTGGAGCTATAGCAGCAAAGCATTATGAGGCACCCAAGTTTGCAGGGCATGGATGATACAGCCCCTCAGTGGTCTGGATTGTACGGCCCAGAATGCCAGTCGCTCATTTAGAGAACTGCCAGGTCTAGAATTTGGTGGCCATGCTCATGTCAAATTGGATGGAGAAAAGGGATGAACCTGTCGTAAAGAAAAAATTCAGCACTCAGATCATATGTAATCAAGACTGACAGTGGAGAGTTCAACAGAAACTGTTGCCATACAGAGTTTGTTCCTCAACAGAGAACAATCAACAGAGCAAACTCTACAGATGTTGGATGTGGAACACAAAGAAGACAACTCAAGGATTCTGCACTGACTACAGCAACTAATGGACAGCCAGATGACCAAGTTGTTACATTTGGGTCGTGTAATTAGAAAACCAGTATGATTCAGAGACACTTAGCAGATTGATACATATTGAATTTCAAAGTCAGCATGATAGTGTAAATTAGTGGTTTTCAAACTTTTGTACTGGTGACCCCTTTCACATAGCAAGCCTCTGAGTGTGACCCTACTTATAAATTAAAAACACTTTTTAATATATTTAACACTATTATAAATGATGGAGGCAAAGTGGGGCTTGGGGTGGAGGCTGACAGCTCACGACTCCCCATGTAATAACCTCTGAGGAGTCCCAACCCCCTGGTGTAAATACTGTAAATGGTAGGAATGTAGAACTTAAAGGGGGAGATGTAATGGAATGCTAAAGCTAAACTGTATTATACTGCTCAGACATAGGTGGCACTTTGTGTAAAATATCTTATTTCAATGAACCTCAGCCAGACATGGCAGAGCATTAACGGATCTAATGATGAACACATCTGGTGTGTATAAGCAAGTTTTGAGACCAGTCCATATTGGGTACAGGAACATGAGAGTCACTTTCACCTCCCAGCATGGGTCCTATGTTGAGCATAGCTCGGGCAGACCTCAAAAATGCAACAAAAATATTCTAGAAAACATCAGATAGGAATGCAAGTTCATTCTTAACAAATACAGTGTTAAATACTGGATTTTCATCCTTTACGCTCTAATTGCTTGTGCACATGGACTTCCACATGCACAAACTAGTGCCTGCCCTTCACAGGTGAAAACATGTATGCGCCTGTTACTACCCAAAGATAAGTTTAAATAGTCTAATACCAAGTGTCAGCATTTGCTGATGTTTAAAAAAAAAACAACAACAAAAAACCTGGTTCCATAGCTCACTTTTACTAAAGTTCCTAAGATGAGGACAACTACTTGTATGGACTAAAACATTTCTAATATTTATTGTCTGTTGACACAACATTAAAGGCAAAATCTTCAACTAATATAAATTGCCATAGCTCTACTGACTCCTGACAATTTGCTAAGCACTGTACTAACACAGAGGATATAGTAGAGCATACAGTGGATATAAAAATATTTTTCTTTCCCAATTATTCCATGAACAAAACCCAATAAATCTCCTGTAGGATGTGTGTGTGTGTACAAGATATTGCTGGACCACACATGAACCCTCTTCCCCACTTAGAAATGTCTGTGTGATGCCTATAACATACACACACACACACACACACACACACAATGGGTGTGAGATTTCACTTCTGAAAAAAGCAAATGAGTTAAATTAAATGTATATTTAAATTTTATTTCCTTTCCTTGTTAATTACTTTAAAAGTGATGTCACCTGAATCATTCTGGCATATTCTATAAACATTTCTGAATGTTAAAACTCTGTCTAAATAATTCAAATACAAATACAGATTCAGTTTGGCAGCATCATTATGAACCCCTACAGAATGCTACAGTGGAATCATAACTATAGCAGTACTTTAATTTGCAGCTGTGTATTATGAAATATATTTAAACAAAAAAACCTGTTCCTGAAGAAACATCTCTCTTTTGTAATTTCCTGTACTTGCTAAACAGGAAATTATTTTTAAGTAAAAGTCTTTAATAGCTGTTTCTATACAACTTACATTAGTAGCTAGCAACAATCTTTGTTAATACATTCCTTGATTAAATATTTACCATTGAAATTAAATACTCTGCCAGTTCATAGTGATCAAATAATGCAGTCCTGTGGGGGAAAAACATATAGTTATTTTAGAAAGGTCAATGAACTTTAAAAGTAAAGGCCAATGCTTTTCTACATCTGCTGCCTTCTTTTAGTGCTTTCAAATAATTTTCTTTATATAAACAGAGAGAAAGAGAGACTAAAAATGCTTCCTTCATAATAGCTCATAGAATAAATTATTGTGGACCTTCCATTTTTAACCAGGTTCAATTCTACAGATATGCTAAAAACTCATTAAGTGAAATCCTGGCCCACCTTAAAATCAATGGTAAAACTCCTATTAGTGCAATACAACCAGAAATTAGTACCTTTATAATACCATAAAATGTTGATACAACATATTATGCACCAGGGGCTCAACTTATTCTGTGTACACCTGAAACTCCAAATGATTTCAATGGGATATGGCACCAGGACTCCCACTGACCTTACTGGAAGCTTTGGATGTGTACAGAATGCCAGCTCAGGCTGTGTAATTGCATTGACTCTGCTCAGGGAATATTCTGACCATGGTAATCAATTCCATAACAAAACTAGAGAATGAATTAAAACATACCTCAGGAGGGGGGGTGTTATTAACTTAACAAAAGATATTTTTAAATATTTCCATATTGTACAAATCTGAAGTTTTATGCCGCAGTAGGATACTAAAATGTAATATTGTAGGAAAAAAATAAAATGAACCAAGAACTTTCAGAAAAATTATGAAGTTAGAAATTTAAAATGTTTTGAGAAATTGAGACTTTGCTGCATTTCTGATAAAATACATTAAAGAATTGTTATCTTCTCTTTTCCATTAAGGCTTAACACTAAATTTTACAACAGGTGATCTCAGGGTAATGTAGCTATACACAATTCCAGCACCAAGGTGATAAAATTTCTCAGAGATACCACCTGATGCATTGGTGGAGTTATTTAATAGACTGCAGAACATTATACTTAGAAGTGATGATATTAAAAGGGTGATTTTTAAAATAATATCAGTGATTCAAGTGTGTGGAGAGACTTCTACTATATACAGGGAATATTTCCTGCCAGGAAGACCAAATATTTAGCATATGGGCAAAAGAAACTCCAAAATAACAGGACACAGGTGTTATAAAATATTCAAACTGAAGCCTGAAACCAGGACTCTAAGTGGGTCTCATTCCCACACACCCTTTCTGCCCTTAACAGATTAGAGCGCCTATCTACCTTATGGAGTCTTCTGAGGAAGCCTGTTAACAATGAACTCTTCTTGTGATGCCTGGTGGCACATTCCTCATCCAAAATTCATTGAGTGGTGAGAAAAATCATCTGCTGTTGAGCAGATGGCCTGCTTTCTTATTTCCCTGCCTTTCTTCAGCAGCAAAATCCTGATCTTGCTACTGCTGCTGCTTTAATTTACTCCAGGCTGAGATGCAGTTACATGTACAAATAGCCATTTACAAATTCTTGATTTGCATAAGCAGTCATAGTAACTGTGCATGGATGTGAAGTTGTACTCTGATTTTTCTGAAAATCAGGCTCTAAATGGTTTTGTTACAGAACAGTGAAATAGACTCCAGTGCATTTTTGACATTCCTTCTTCATTTATTTGCTTGGGAAGGTCCACTAAATCCTGTTAAACAAAGTTTAGCATTTTATTTGGGCTAAAGAGGCTTTTGATAGTTCCAAAACGTCATATTCTTCTATCTTCCCATGAGTATCCCTTTTCCAGTACTGCAAGTTCTTTCAGCTGGTCTGCCCACTGATCCTACACTAGAGTAGTTTTCCAGTTCAAAGAGGCAGTGTACATTGCTGAATGTACCATGTGAGATGCCAGAATCTTGATCTCTCTCTGGTCTTGACCCTAGGCACAGGACTCCAGGCATCTAACACTGTGTCCTAGTGAGATCACCTATCTCCTGAATCCACATATCAGTAAGAAATCCCTCCAGATGTGGATGCACATTCCCTGTTTTCTCTAATTAGTTATATGAAGTTATATTGTTGGAACTGAAACAGTGATTATGAATATGATGTTAGACGATTCTGTGACATTGCAGTTTATATGATTTTATAAAAATATGCTTATGAGTGAATATAATGTAACTGGAATATGCTTCATGCAAAAGGTCTCTTGTAAAGTATCATTACAAAGCTTATTATCTACTGAGTGTGATCATCCTATTTGTATAAATGTACCACTCTTGTATCTGAAACTAGAAATATGAAATACAACTCTGAGGGTCTATTGTAATTAAAAAGGGTTTGGGCCATTAATGGTGGCTTGGAATCTTGATGACTCCCATTAACCAGGACAATTGTCTGCAGATTGGTGTGTTTTACTGATAAGTTTTCCTGTATGTGTGTGTGCTGGCAAGTGGGCAATGAAGTCTTGCAGTGACATGTGATTATGTCACCTGAACTGGAGTCCATTTTTAACCTGGTGTCTTTCTATTGAGGAGGAGGAGGTGGGAACCCAGAGAGGGACAAAGGATTCCCGCCTTATGCAAAAGATATATAAAGGGATGGAACAGAACAAAGGGGGAGAGGAGCCATCATGAAGAATCCCCTAGCTACCACCTGAGCTGGAACAAGAGCTGTACCAGGGGAAAGAATTGTCCCCAGGCCCGGAAGGTGTCCAGTCTGAGGAAAAAACTTACTGAAGCATCTCTGAGGGTGAGATTATCTGTATTCAGTTTGATTAGACATAGATTTGCGCATTTTATTTTATTTTGCTTGGTGACTTACTTTGTTCTGTCTGTTACTACTTGGAACCACTTAAATCCTACTTTCTGTATTTAATACAATCACTTTTTACTTATTAATTAACTCAGAGTATGTATTAATACCTGGGGGAGCAAACAACTGTGCATATCTCTCTATCAGTGTTCTAGAGGGCGAACAATTTGACTTTATCCTGTATAAGCTTTATACAGGGTAAAACGGATTTATTTGGGTTTAGACTCCATTGGGAGTTGGGCATCTGAGTGTTAAAGACAAGCACACATCTGTTAGCTGCTTTCAGGTAAACCTGCAGCTTTGGGGCAAGTAATTCAAACCCTGGCTCTTTGTTGGAGCAGACAGGTGTGTCTGGCTCAGCAAGACAGGGTGCTGGGGTCCTGAGCTGCAGGGAAGGCAGGGGCAGAAGTATTCTTGGCACATCAGGTGGCAGTTCTCAGGGGGTTTCTGTGATCCAACCTGTCACAGATTCTCTTACCTGTGAAGCAGTGTTTCCTTATTCCCATCTACTGCATCAATAATAGATTCATCACCAGCATAGGATGACATCATTAATTTAACAATCTCAGTTGCGCCTTGGGTGGCAGCAAAATGAAGAGCTGTACATTTTTCATTCTGCAAACAGGATTATAAGGCACAATTTAAAATCAAATTAATTTTCAATCAATTCAATCTTCTTAAAAGATGAGTCATAGCCTGGTAGCCTGACTTCAGTGACATGAACTGCCATGCAGGAGACCACATTTCCGTTCATACACTTAGACTCTTACATATTAGGCCACAGAAGTTTAGGAATAATGCAGTATTAATTAGATCATTTTTAAGGCCTACCTAATACTCTTAGTCATTGAACAACAGCCCCTTGAGCTGAGTGACATAGATGGACTGTGAAAAAGTCCAAGCTGTCCTTTGTAGCTAGAATAATAATGGCCACACTGAGTAGCCTTGAAGGTTGGAGGCTAAAGCAGAGGAAATCATCTGTAGGTAGGCAGGTACAACAATTCTCACGGGAAAAAAGTCATTTTTTGTCATGTTAATTATTATATTTCATTTATTTCCTGAGATATATTTTCCAATTTCTTCATTTTATAAAAAGTAATTGTTTGCTTGTTAGCCCTTATCATCCATGTTAATATGTGATCTGTTTGACTGGGTGAATCATATCCACCCTTGACAGATGTCTGAGCGGTCTTGTGTTTTTTCTTTTGTCTTTTCCATGATGCCATATCCATGCTTAAATACTCCCTGCACCATCCACTCACCAAAAAGGAAAAGCACAAGTGTTGTATTAACAGTTTCACTGCCAGATGATCTCATTTAGATACTACATATCCAAACAACAGTAGTCCTACTGATTACAATCAGACTAGTGGTCAGAATGAGGTGAGCAGGATTTGACCTTTTAGATATAAAAAGTACTACAGTCTTTAGGTGAGTAAATGTTGCTTGATCCAGCATATCCTTACTAATGTAAGTAGTCCTTACTCACACAAGGAGTCCTGTGAAGGTGAATAAGATAGCTTGCATGAGAAAGACAAACAGGGTCTGGTCAATAATTTGTCCTCCTGAGACATTGAACAACCCATTTGTCACTGCAGCCTTTTCTGCAAAGCTTCCCGCTGAAATAACTATTTGTAAATACCACATGCTTTTCATTTAGCTTTTCTAACAGAAATACATTGTTTTAAATGTCCCAACTTCCAGAAGAGTGCTGTCAAGAACTGTATAACTGGAAGTGCACTTCAGAAGACAAATCCATGCCAGTAATATTTCTGCTTTCAAGACTATTCTCACATTTCACAGTGTTTCTCTGGTTCACAATTGGCTTTCAGAATTAAGAAGCAGCTTCTGACACTGCTTCATCTGGTACAAAGGGGCCTTAAAACTGCCTTAGCCAGCTGAGGATTTCTCCTGACATCAGCATGTTGCTCCCCATCTTCTCACAACCACTCTGCTGTCACAACATTTATTTCAGAATCTAGTTCAGAACTACCTTCTCTTGTGGTGAAATACTGGCTCCATTTAAGTCAACAGGAATTTTGCCATTGACTTCAACGGAGCCAGGATTTCATGCTTTGTTTGTAGGAGTCTTCTTGTCTTTGGATTTGCTCCAGTCTCCCTCAGGAACCTTTTCTCATTCTACTTTCCTGGATGACACCACTTTTCTAGCACTTAGTTTACTCTCTGCTGAGCTATGCAATCTAACCAGTGGTGGAGGGAGGGTCTTCTCTTCTGCAGTTCCTGCCATGTGGAAAAGTCTTCGTGTATTTCTCTATCTCTGATTCTCCATTTATTTACAAATTTCACCTGAAACCTTATTTTGGCTCATTTGCTTATTCCTCTTAATTTCCCTTAACTATCTTTGGAATTGCATTATTTCTCTGTGTAAAACTTTTCAGGATACAGTTTGTAAGGGAAAAAAGCTAGTTACAATATTTCTAACAGATACAAGTATATTGTTAGGGCCCTTCATTTTTTGTTTGTATTTAATTTTTCCCAGGAATTTATCAGTGTTTATTACTACAACAACAAAAACAGGTGAAAATTGGTGGGAAAAAATAACATTTTTCTGGGTAAATATTGAGGTTTATTTTGGTGGACTAATGCTTTGATGAATGGAACTCAATGTGGTTTGCTGCAGAATTAAAACAGAACTCAAAACACAATGCCACCTCTGAGTTTAAGAAAACAACATATCTCTAATCCCCAAATAAAACTTTTCATTTGAATAAACAGTTTACTCTTGTAGTACAGAAAAATTCCACAGATAAAATTTTCTTTGAAAATATGACTGTTTAATAACTGAATTACATGCACAGTAAATATACAAGAGCTCAAGGCAGGCAAAACTTCAAATGAAGTCAAGTTTCATAGGCATAGGCACTGCAAAATCAGCCCTACATAAATAAATGGAAAGATTACACTATCATTTTTACTATGAAGATTATCCCATTTGGCCGCATTGTCAGATAGGAATATTGTCAAATATTGATATGTAAAATATTATTTACAGACTTAGAACTATCAGCCTATAAATATTTACATTAAATAATTGGGCCACATCATTTGCAGCGCATACACTCAATTTCATCCTTTTTTCCTGTTTTTTTTTAAACTTTCAAATACTTCCTTATGTTCTGAAACTTATTCTGATATAGATTTTCATTTTCTTCCCATTTTAGTATGTCAGGTCTTTATACCGTTATCTGATAACAGCTTGAAATGTGTATGTGATGGGTGTGAGATTCATCAGTAGGTTCAGATGGGCATGCACTTCAGAGCTTGCGTGAGTGCCTGTTTGTTTATTGTGTGTATCTTCTAGACTAACACATAGCCTTACTTCAAAAGGCAGCTTTTCATGTACACACAAATTGATGTTTTATCGTAATACAGATATCTCATGCAATACATTGTATTTTCCTAATAAAACAAGTTATTTTTATATATTTGAATAATACAAAATCGGAAAAAAATGAATAACACCTTCTGTAAAACCTGGGATTTTTTTGGTAAAATCAGTTTAAGATGAAAACGAAGGGGATTATGTATTGTATTATACTAACAGTTACCTGTTTCAGATCAATCTGTGCTCCATATTCGATGCACATTTTAATCATTCCCAAGTCTCCACTCTGAACTGCCAGATGAAGAGGACTGCACTTTCCATTATTGGTAAAATTGATGTGACTTTCAGTAGAATGGCCTAACTCTTCACCTGAGAAAGAAAACAAAATACAAACTTATTAAATAAAAATAACACAAGAAATCAAGATTTAAAAAACAAACAAATATAGGGATATATTTTCCCCCACAATACCAACATGTAACTCCTGTTAACACTCATGGAGTTCTGTGTTCATGCATTCAAGGAAGCATATAAATTACGGCCCTTGTTGTACAAGCATTTACTCATATGTGTAACTCTACTCATCGGACCATTCTCATTGAACTTGTAGAGAGTTAGAGTGTGTAAATGTTTGCAGGATCAAAACCTTTGTTTGCACAGCCCTTTGAGAAGCAAAGTACTAAATATGCACTAAGTGTTACTACATGTATGTTTGGGAGATGTGATTCTCAGCTTGCTTAGACATAGTCGCATTAGCTCTGCCCAAGCTAATGTCTACAAATGGCAGTGTGTCTCAGTAGCACAGGCAGCCACATGGGCTAGCCAGCACAAGTATAATCCCACCTGACCCCTGGGTACATACTCAGGTGGCTAGCCTGAGACACCACCACCTGTGCCACCACAGACACACTACTTTTTTAGGCACTAGCACAAGCAGAACTCATGGATGTACATCTACACAAGCCTCCCAGCTCAACTACAGATGTACCGTAACAGGATAACTGGCCTATTAAATGAAACTGGACTCAGCTCTCCTGTCCCAGTCTCGGTACTCCCAGTTGGGCTAATTAAGAGGATGAGGCAGCACCTGGGGGCCTATAAAAGGTCAGTTAAAAGTCAGAGCTGGGTCAGTCAGTCAGGAGTCAGACAGGAGAAGAGAGAGGAAAGCTGCCATAGAGAGAAGGCGGTCCCTCGGAGAAATCGGAAGGCATGAGAGCAGCAAGAAGGGCTTGCTGGCTGGCTGGCATCCTCAAGTCAGAAAGCCAGGGCTCGAGAGAGCTAAAGATAATAATAATAATAGGAGGAGGAGCAGCTGCAGTAGCAGAGAGAGGGATTCCTGCTGGCTCTAAGCCAGAGCCAACAGCCAGAAAAGGCTGAAGGAAGGGGCAGCAGCAGAGGGTCTTACCAACTGATGTCTCCTTGCTGGAGAGCTGGATCCAGAGAAAGAATGAAAGGAGGATACTCCCAGAAGAGAGGCTTTGGGAGTTTCCATGAGGAGAGCAGGGTTGCCCCCGAAAAGGAAGGCCTTGGGTAGCTGTCATAGCTGAGAAACAGAGGACTGACAAAGAGACCAGGTGTAGCAGAAGATGCCAGAATGTGGTCCATGTTATGTCAGTGGCCAAAAGGATATGTGGTTTTTAAGGACTACTTGCACTCGGGTGATATGGACTATGTTTTGGAACTTTTACTATGGACTATTTGCACTATGTTTTATTAATCAACTGTGTGTGGATTAGAAGATAAGCTTCCACAGAGATACTGGGGACTCAAAAGGGAAACTGAGGTGAGGGGCCAATTGAAGGGCTGCCTTGAGACTACGAGAGGGCAGCTGGGAGGAGGCTGCTCATTTACAGTACCCTATAACTAATAAGGATGAAACAAAAGAGATTTGGAACATTTATTTACCTTTTTTTAAAATAATTTCCATACATGCTTTTGCACCTGAAAAGGCAGCTGCATGGACAGGCATACATCCAGTTTTGTTTGATTTACATAACTTTCCTCCATTTTCAAGCTGAAAAATAGTGTCCACATATAGTTAAATGGCATGCTGCAAATTATGACCAAATAACACATTATCATAGATGTACTTTCGCACTTGTAATGTCTGTCTTTATTCTATGTTTTGATGATGTTTAAAGTACATGTGTAATTGAAAAAAAATTAGAATAGCAGGCTAGACTTATACATATAAATCCAATAAACAGTGAAGTGTAATTCCTCAAGGAGCATGCTTGAAGTTTACCCTACCATTTTCTAAAATTCACATTTCCAAAATCACATTTCATTTGGGGGTTTCTGGGGTTTTTTAAATATACTTGATCAAAGTGGGGTGAGTTTTTTCACCTTCCTCACAGCAGATCGGGGACCCAGTTGGGGAGCTTAGTAGATAGTAGGTGTAGCAGCTGTCCAGTGCAGGCACACAGTACAGAGAGAATACAGTTCCCTGATAAACTCGATTTGGAAAGGGATTTAGGGGAAGACACTAGGGAAATGGGGCTGGAGCTCCTAATGTCTGGTGCAGTGGGGAGACAACCCCTGATCCCCTTTTTCCAGCCCCCCCCCCCATAACCCTCATTCAACAGTGCTGGGGTTCCAGTGACAGACTGGGACCAGGTTGGGAAAGGGGAGGGCAGACAGCAGTTCTCCCAAATAGGAGAAAACAATTAAGGAAATAATGATGACCCACACTGTATGATTTATTGCTGGGTATTCCCAGATATTTTAAGAGAATAAAGTTGCAGCCTAATTAAAATACATCCATTGCCTCTTTTCTTTCTTCCAGCTTGGCCAGGACAAGCTATTTTTCTCAGGAATGGGCATTGTTTCACATAATGCACTCAAGAATCTTGTTAACACTTTTTTTCATAGTGTTGCTGTAGGTACAAACAGATTTAAAAGATTCCCAAGGAAAGACAGGCACATGCTGACAGATAAAGCATACTGCTTTTCAGAAAAAAGGAAAAAAAATATACCTCATGCAAGATGCTAAAATGTCTTTTTTCTAGCTCAAGACACCAATTTTGCAAATAAATGCACCCTTACATGTAATGGAACTATATGAGAGCACAAGGATGTGAGTCTGTGAAACACTTATTTCCAGAATTATAGGGATCCATTGAAGTGAATGGGGCTCCACTCAGGCACATGCAACTTGCAGTACTGAGGCAGGGCTGTCTTTACCCATATGCAAAGAAAGCAGCTGCATAGGGCACCAGGAAATTTGGGGCACCAAATTGCCCCAAATTTCCTGGTGCCCTACGCAGCTGCGTGCTGCTCCAGCAGCCAGCCCAATTCCCTGGCTGGCTGAGCTGCCCAGGAAAGCTGCCTCTGTCCCGCTCCACCTTTTCCCCATGGCCCCTGCCCCTGCACCCCCACCCTACCTTTTCCCGCCCCTGCTCAGCCCCACCCCCACTACACCCCTTCCTCTGAGCAACATCTTGGGGGACTGCAGCAGGGGTCAGGCGCACCCTGCACTCACCAGGCGGTGGGAAGTGGAGCGGCCTGGCCCCAGCCCACTCCATGGTGCCAGTGAGTGCTGTGGGGCAGTTCCCCTCTGCCCTCCAAGTCCCAGGGCTGGGAGCCAGGGGAGCAGAGCAGGCTGGGGCCATGTCACTCCACTTCCCGCCACCCCATGAATGTGGGGTTGGGCCCACACTGCAATCACCAGGCAGCAGGAAGTGTAGCAACACAGCCCCAACCCACTCCATTGGCTCGTGCAGGGGGGCAGTTTCCCCCTTATCCCCCAAGCCTGCTCCTGCCCCCCCCATGGAGGTCTGGGACCTGCCACCCCCCCGCAGAGGCCTGTGGCTGCGTAGGACACTAAAATGTCTAGGGATAGCCCTGTACTGGGGCTTTAATTTATGTTTACACTTCTTTGGTTAAGCAGAGATATACAAAGTAGAAAAAAAAGACAACACATTGTATTAAGATAAGTGGAAGAACATTAGGGAAAATCAAATAATCCTACATACCAGAAGTGTCAGTGCCTCAGGATTTTCTTTGTAACATGCTAGTATTATAGGTGTGTTGCCAGTTTCTCCTTCCAGATTAACATCTGTACTGCTGTGTTGGACCAACACCTAGACAGTAAACATAAGAACGGCCATACTGGGTCAGACCAATGGTCCATCTAGCCCATTAACCTGTCTTCCGACAGTGGCCAAAACCAGGTGCTTCAGAGGGAAGGAACAGAATAGGTAATCATCAAGTGATCCATCCGATCACCCATTCCCAGCTCCTGGCAAACAGAGGCTAGGGACACCATTCTTGCCCATCCTGGCTAATAGCCACAAAAGAGAACCTTTACAATTTTCCACTAATTTAATTGCTTATCATGAATCATTTCTTATTATTAGTGTTCTATTTGAGGAGCACCAACAGCACGCAGAATAAAGGAGTAATGGAAGGAGAAGAAAGGAGTTCCAGATTTATGTACCACGGTGCAAGAAGGTGCAGGTGAGAGTAGGTCAGGGAAACAAAGCTTATGTTATCAGTAGAGCAGGACCGGCTCTAGGCACCATCAAACCAAGCACGTACTTCCAGGGGCGGCATTCTGGGTGTTAGGGTTTTTTTTTGTTTTTTGTTTGTTTGTTTGTTTGTTTCGGCAGTTGCACTCTTGGAGGGTTTTTTGTTTTTTTTATTTTGCTTGGGGCAGCAAAAACCTATTGCCAGCCCTGCAGTAGAGAATCACTAGTAATTGTATTAGTGGGACAAGACTGCTGTAAGCACCAACAGTAAAGTGACTCCACACTAGCTATACTATTTTGGGACAAGTTCTGATTCAGTTTTGCCCTATGTTTATATTGGCACTGAACTATATAGCACTGAATTTCTACTGCTGTCTGGATATCTATCAAAGTTACCAGCACAGGTCTAAGCAGCAATGGATTCTGGGAGATCTGAGAAAAATTAAATGTCTCTAGATATTATCTATATTTCTCTTTCTGTGTTTTCTTTTGCTAAATAAACTTTACTTTATTTCCCTTTCTAATATCTCCCATATGCCTTGTCTGCACTGGAGAATTTGGCGTATTAACTAGCTTTTGGAAAGGGAAACAAAGGGAGAGTTAGGTTGAATAGAGGAAAGTGAGGGGGAAGACATCAGAGCATATACATAAGCATGAGCAGACTTGTGCAGAGTCTTGAAGGTGAATTTAGGCCTAAATCCAGAATTCAATTTTCAAATTCCAACGTGTTCCAGATTTGTTTTTAACAGACAGTGCATATGTGCATTGCAAAAGCTGTGAGGGGGAAGCTGGGGGTTTTGGCAGCTGTTTAGGGGAATCTCAGACATCTTACAGAACTTTATTTACATTATGGAACACAGTGGTGTTTTCTTCCTTTTTGTGTTTGAGAAAACTATTGGAAGAGTTGGGATTCAATTTAGAAAAGTGTTTTTCTGCTGATGTTATAACAAATGCATGTAGTAACTTCCAGAATTCTACCCATACAACATACGCCTAGTCAAAATGGGGAAACGGTTTTGCTAAAAATTTCAATGTTGTTTCTGTTTCACAGGATTTGGAATAGTCCCATTTGCTGCTAAATTTTTCATAATATTTTATCAACATTTTAATTTCAGCTTTATCAATATTTGTATTGAAATTGTTTTCAACATGGTTATAAAATGTTTTGTTTATTAAAAACCAAATTTTCTTACTAAAAATCACTGTCAGCACAAATCTTAATGGATAAATTTGTTGATGTCACTTTTTCTTAGCAACTTCTGAGTACAGATTATCTCTTTTGTGAGTGCCAATGCTGTACAGCATACCTGCCATTTGAAGAACTTAAAGGGCTTTATTTTCAATGGGTATAAGCCTCCTGTGTGTGCATTTCTACACTTGGAATTTTGCATTCAACTAGTGAAATTGGGTGCCCAGGTGGCTCTTGAGCCCTTTATGCATGTATATTTACTTGGACTATAATCTTACCTTAACTATTTCATTGTGAAGGCACTGCACAGCTAGATGAAGAGGTGTCATCATACTGGAGTTTAGAATGTTTGGGTTTGCGCCTCTGCTGAGAAGTAATTTAACACTTTCAACCTGGTTTTTTTTTGTGGCCCAGTGCAGTGGGGTGTTTCCAGAGGAGTCCATCCCATTTAGCGCTAGGTGAAAAGGTAAAAAACAAAGTAAATACTACAATAAACATGTAGCTGGCAAATGTTCTGATGTAGTTAATAGACAACTGATTTTCCTGTGAAATATGATATTTTCAGCAGAGATTCTCTGTCATTGGGTTTGTTTGTTTGTAGGTTTGTTTAAATAAATCATCAACTGTGAAAGACTCTTGCTGCTATTACTAAGCTGCCAGTTACATTATAGATAAATTTCAAATAATTAATTACATCCTATGCTGAATCCACAATATTATTATTGAGAGGAAATGTTACATTAAAAATGTCAACATACGACAACAGAGGAAAAAAAGGATGAACATGTAGCAAAGGTACCAAAACAATGTTAAGAAAATCATGATTCCTCCGTGAAAATGGCAGTAACAAATCCAAACACCAGTCTACACCAGTGAAGTAACGAATGCTTTTATTTAACTATTTTTATTTAATGATACAGAAGATAATTTAATAATGTATTACCTTCATTGGAAGAATCATCTAAAATCATCTCCATTAATTCTATTTGACCTCCTCCTGCAGCATGATGCAATGGAGTGGCATTCAGTTCATCCAATTTTCTAAGCCCACAACGATTTTTCTTAATGAAACTCCGTAATCTGCAAGCACTTCCATCTGAAATCACCTAAGTTTGGGTGCAAATGTTGTAAATTTCTTTATTTTTTTCCAGTAAACTAGACTTTAGTATCACCATATGCTAAAAAGTAGGTCAGAATAAAATTTCTCTCTGTCTTGTTTGCCTATCAGTTTCAGAAGCAGTTGGACTACATATATTACTTTTACTTTTGCTAAGGACCTCGCACACGTTTTTCATTATGTGAAATATAAAGGTGTGATTTGTTCCTGGCCTTACAATTATTGAATGGTTTCTAAAAGTAAAAGACGTTATTTCTGAAAATGTTCAACTTTTTCATTGATTTATCATAATAAATCTTATAATTGATTTGAGCTTTCAATATATCAAAGACAAACTAAATGGATCAAACAACTAATATATAAACCAGCTGGCAAAAGAAAATTAAAAAACAGACACTTTCACACCAATCCAAATGTGAAATACAATATTTAAAATTATAAGTGTAATTCGACATCCTTACTCCAGCTTCTAATTTTTCCTTTTGCTAAAAAGAATGGCAAAGACTAAGAATTAGAAAATACCATGTGAATTTCTGTATAATTTTCATATTATTGCTCCTGTCTTACAGCCTGATAATGCACATAAATAGCTGTATTCAAATACTGAAATGAGTATGTGCTCTTTGCAGTTGGTACAGTCAGAAACCTCTATAGCTCATCAACTGCACAGCTCCATGCCGAAGGAATCAAATCGTGCTCCACAGAAGTCATGGCAAAACTCCCATTGACTTCAATGAGTGCAGAATCAAACCCAAAACAAGCAGCAAAAATGAAATTAACAAAAATGTAAGTAATCTAGACCCAGCTGTTTTCCTTTCTGCATAAGGTCAGAGATCTTCCTACCCACCAGCCTCTATTCTGTTCCCGTGTCCAGGGGGAAGAGTTTAATGATGAAGGAAAATAAATAATCTTGTCCATTTCCCTGAACAGAACTTTACACTGAGATTGAGAATGATTCTGGGCTGTGCCTTCAAGTCACATTTCAAAGAGAGGGGGCTTGTGCCCTCAGGATTCTGGGCTGCTCTGGAGAAAAAAATCCATTAAAATGTTCACAGTCGCAGGAAATTATGCGGCTGCATGTCAGACAATGGAAGGGGTCAGACAATCATTATTTAGTGAGAGGTTTCAGAGTAGCAGCCGTGTTAGTCTGTATCCGTAAAAAGAACAGGAGTACTTGTGGCACCTTAGAGACTAACAAATTTATTTGAGCATAAGATTTCGTGGGCTACAGCCCACTTCAGCGGATGCATAGAATGGAACATATAAGAAGAGTATATATATATATACACCTAATTTGCAAATCAATTCAAGCTCAACTCATTCACCTGCACATCTACTAATGTGATATATGCCATCATGTGCCAGCAATGCCCCTTTGCCATGTACATTGGCCAAACCGGATAGCCTCTACGCAAAAGAATAAACGAACACAAATCTGACATCAGGAATCATAACACTCAAAAACCAGTTGGAGAACACTTCAGCTTCTCTGGCCACTCAGTAACAGACCTAAAGGTGGCAATTTTGCAACGGAAAGACTTCAAAAACAGACTCCAAAGAAAAATTGCTAAGCTTGAATTGATTTGCAAATTAGAAACCATTAACTCTGGCTTGAATAGAGACTGGGAATGGCTGAGTCATTACACTACTTGAATCTCCTTCCACCTCTTGTCAACTGTCTGTAATTGACCATCTTGATTATCACTACAAAAGTTTTTTTCCTGCTGATAACAGATATGGCATCTTCTCTGTATATATATATATACAGCCCACTTCATCGGATGCATAGAATGGAACATATATGCATCCGATGAAGTGGGCTGTATACTCAAATAAATGTGTTAGTCTCTAAGGTGCCAGAGTACTCCTGTTCTTTTTATTTAGGGAGAGGAGACACTGAGATTCAAAACGTTCAAGCTTTAGTACCATTAAAATCTAAATTGTCAATATCCCATCCCCAAATATACCAAGTAACCTTAGATCAAACTCTGGTAAGTTCTCAAGGGACACAAGGTGGGTGAGGCAACATCTTGTATTGGGCCAACTTCTGTGGGTGAAGGAGACAAGCCCTCAAGCCACACAACGCTCTTCTTCATGGTATAATAGCTAATACTAATCTAGGGGTACCCAATATCATAGTAGCTAATATCTGGGGACCAACAGGGCTGCACCATCACTACAGGCAGGTTCTCAAACGGCATTTTTCTTCCTTCCCGGACTGTATATTTGGACTGTTATCCATGGAAATGCAGTGTCTGGGGGGGGGGCGGGGGGGGTTAGCGGGTGTAGGGGGAAATGGAGGGTTGCTGATATTGACCAATAAAAATCTAACCCTTCCAAGCCTCCTCCTGCCCCACCTTAGACAGCTCACCTCCCCCATCTCAACCTACCCCGCGCCCCCAGCGCCTGCCCCATTCGCCAGCCCGTCTGCCCTCCCTGCCCCGCTTCTCGCCGCACCCACCTTAAAGACGTCCTGCGAGGCGAGGGAGGCGGCATCGGCCTCGCACACGACCCCCTGGTAGGAGCCGCACGCCGCCTTCTCCCGCGGCTGGAACATCTTCAGCAGGGCGCGCTTCATGGCTCTGCCGCCGCCCGCCCCAGCCACCTGCGAGGCAGCGAGAGCAGCGAGTGAGTCCCGCGCCGGGGGAGCGCCCGTGGCGGGGCGCGGAGCGCGGCCAGCCGGGGACACGCCTCATGCCACGCACCTCAGCTCCCCCCCCCCACACGCTTCCCCACGGGCGGCCCCGCCTGCAGCCCCGCAGCCCGGCGTGTCTGGGGGGACCCGCAGCTGCAAGAGCCGCTAGGGAAGCGAAGCGCTGGGGGCACTTAGGAAACGTCTCCCCGCCTCCTTCACCGGGGCCAAGGGAACCAGCCCTTGCCCGCCCCCTTTCCACCAGCCTGGAGCCCCAGCACGACTCCGGGAACGTTTTCCTGAGCTGCGGGAAGGGCGCTCGAGGGGGGGGGGGGTCTTTCCCCGCCCCGCCACGCCACGAGCGAAGCCCTTTGCCGGGGGGCGAGGAGAGCGTTCGGCGAGGGAAGGAAGGGGGTGAATGTTGCGCCCCCCGGGGGCTGTGAGGGAGATTCACCCCCCAACTGCCTGTCCTCGCGCTTAGAGGGGCAAGGTGGGTGAGGTTCATGGGACCAACTTCTGTTGGTGAGCGAGGCACAGGGATCGCCTTCAGGCCTGGATAAAGGCTCTCCCAGCTTCACAGCAACATGCAAGGTGGAACTGCTTAGTTTAGCATGAAAATCTTCAAAATTATCCTGGTGTTCTTGTTGATCAAACAATTGGACAAGCTCTGAGTCAGAAGAACAACAAGGAAAACCCATATGTACTCAACTCGCCAGCAAAAGCTTCAAAACCGTCTGAAATTTCAAATTTTGATATTTCCTTCAGATCAAGCAAGATTTCGCCACTGACACTGAGGGACCTGAACAGCCCAGTCTTGATTTCTCAACATTTACATTGCATTACATTGCATTAAGAACAGAGGGGTTCTTAACTCAAGTAGCCTTATCTAAGGTGGTCTTAAGAAGTATGAGAGCCTTAATGTTAAAATGGTTTAGAGCTTTATTCATGTTAACTTTTGGGCAACCTAAAAAATGGGGAGGGGGAAAGTTCTACTGCATATGCTCTAATATGTACTATATAAATCTTCAAAAATGTCATAAAAGTCACTATAAATTATTTAACTACTTGTTTATCGTTACAATTAATTGTGACTGAAGCAAATAGGGTGATCACTCATACACTACAGCAGCTCAGAAGGGAAGTCACTAATGCCTAGAAGTATGAATTACTGGAATAGTTAATTAATTATGAAGAAGCCCTTCTCTGAAATGGTGAGTTGTAAGTAATTTGTAGGTTATACTGTTTCTCAGAGCTCAGTATAAACTGCAATACTGTTTGTTCTCCGTTGGAGAGTTTACTCATAGGCCTTGTCTACACTACACAGTTCTGTTGACAAAAAACAGCTTTCAGCCAACGAAACAGTGGCGGTGTACACACTGAAATGCTCCTCCTACCGATGTAATTCCCCTGCTATACCAACATAACAAAACCACCTTGATGAGAGGCGTAGGACTTAGTTGGTGTAGTTAGGGTGACGCAGTGTCTGGGTAGACACTGCATTCCTTACATCCACTGTTGGCTGTCATTCTTGTCAATTTCATATCAGAACTGGCTCCCCTGCTGTCCCCTGGAGTCCTGTCTCCCCGCTCCCCACAGGGAGCACAGCAGCTGACTAGACACCTGGTGCAGATCTCCCCATTGGAGTCCCAGAGGGCAGCTAGCTCCTGGTGGTGAGCTGTGTGGAGCTGAAAGCCCAGGCTCTCAGCCCCCCATACTGCCCCTCTTCAGTTAGTGGAAGCACTCCTGGTGAGGATGCCCACCATCAACAGAAGGGTAGTGTGTGTGACGGGCTCCCCCTTGGGTGCCACCTGGAACTGGGGTACCACAGAGCCCCCTGACCCACCAGCATGGGGTCCCTTTACACTGTACTGCTGTGACCAGCCTGCCAAGCCCTCTCCCAGGCTCCAGCTCACATACACAGGCAGGGACACACCCATCTACATTTACATACAGACGCTGTGACCAGCTCTGCATAGGGAGACACAGCTAGGACACCACTTTCTTTGCTGGGCCTGTCCTGTAGTAGGTGACTTCTGGGTACTCTTCTGGCTCTGTCAATCTGTGACAGGCCGAGCAAAGAAAGTAACAGAACGCCACTAGCCGTCACCTTCAGCCCCCAACTAAAACCTCTCCAGTGCATCATCAAAGATCTACAACCTATCCTGAAGGACGATCCCTCACTCTCACAGACCTTGGGAGACAGGCCAGTCCTCGCTTACAGACAACCCACAGCAAATACTCACCAGCAACCACACACCACACCACAAAAACACTAACCCAGGAACCTATCCTTGCAACTAAACCTGTTGCCAACTCTGTCCACATATCTATTCAAGGGACCATCATAGGACTTAATCACATCAGCCACACCATCAGGGGCTCATTCACCTGCACATCTTCCAATGTGATATATGCCACCATGTGCCAACAATGCCCCTCTGCCATGTACATTGGCCAAACCGGACAGTCTCTACACAAAAGAATAAATGGACGCAAATCAGACATCAAGAATTATAACATTCAAAAACCAGTCGGAGAACACTTCAACCTCCCTGGACACTCAATTACAGACCTAAAAGTCACAATTCTTCAACAACAACAAAACTTCAAAAACAAACTCCAATGAGAAACTGCAGAACTGGAATTTATTTGCAAACTGGACACCATTAAATTAGGCTTGAATAAAGACTGGGAGTGGATGAGTCATTACACAAACTAAAAACTATTTCCCCATGCTAATTTTCCCCTACTGTTACTCACACCTTTTTGTCAACTGTTTGAAATGGGCCCTGCTGATTATCACTACAAAAGTTTTTTTTCTCCTGCTGATAATAGCCCACCTTAATTGATTTGTCTCATTAGAGTTGGTATGGCAACCCCCATCTTTTCATGTTTTCTGTATGATATATATATATCTCTCTATATATATCTTCCTACTGTATTTTCTACTCCATGCATCTGATGAAGTGGGTTTTAGCCCATGAAAGCTTATGCCCAAATACATTTGTTAGTCTTTAAGGTGCCACAAGTACTCCTCATTCTTTTTTTAGAATTCACAGTGACACTGCTGATTTTCTTCAGATTTGGATTGTTTTTCTTTTCTCAGTGAAGACTAATATAATCATGCTAATTTAGAAGTGTCTTGCTTAAGCTTCCTTCAAGTTATGTAACTCCAAAATTTTTATTGCAACATGAAAAAAGTAGGGCTGTTGATTAATCGCAGTTAACTCACGCGATTAACTAAAAAAAATTAATCGCAATAAAGATTTAATATTTAAATAAATGGTATTCTATTATTAATAGCACAGTCACATGATTAATTGCAATTAATTTTTTTAATTGCTTGACAGCCCTAGAAAAAAGTGATTTTATTTTCATACTGACATGACTGAGAGAAGGCTAAATCAAATTTAATTAAACATTACACAAAAATCACATTCAGGCTGAAATCAATCATGGAAAGTTTCAGACTAAAATTTGTTTTGTTTTGTTTTTGTTTTTAAGAAAATTGTGGTCAACTAGTAAAAGGGGTTAGTGTAGAAAACATGGCCAGGATTTTCAAAAATAGGTGCTTAAAGTTAGGTTCCTAATCTATATGTAGGCACCTGAATAAGTAGAGTGATATTCAAATGTGCTCATAGCCCAGCAACCCCTCACTGAAGTCATCCAGGTTGGAAAACCTTTGGCTTTTACTGAACACTAGTTCTTGCAATAGGTGGGCCAAATTCTGTTCCCATTTACATTAATGTGAATCTAATGGGAGTCAGCTGAGTTACCCTGGTATTCCAGCATTATAACCGAGAGCAGGATTTAGCCCAATGGATTTACGTTAAAGCATTTAAAGTGTTTAGGCTTAAGTATTCCAAGAGTGGAATACTGAAATGTATTATGGAGGAATTTATGCAGTCTTTAGCATACACAGAGGTCATTGAGACTTCAGCAACTATAAATAAGTGCAAAAATGTAATACATTTTGCTTTCAATTCATGTATTGATCTCCAGTGACATCACTGGAAATTCTAAGTATGGATCAAGGGTTGTACATAGGCCACAGTTTCCCATTGTCATCTAATCATGTACCCAGTAGCACAACTGTATACTACTAAAAACAAAATAGCTGAGTCACCAAAATGACAAGCAGAGCATAGAAAAATTGTTATAATGCTCACAATAAAGTGTCAGAAGATCTACACCATGTAAATACACACTTTAAGTCAAATAATGGCTTCCCCAGATGAGCGTACTAAGGGACAACGGGTGCCTCTTTCCACCAGAGCTCACTGTATGTTCAGGAGCCACCTAAAAGGCTGTCTAGCCTTCCTGAGCACAGGGGGCAGAGGACATAGGTGGATATTAGCACTGCTGGCAGCACTCTAACTCAAAATAGGCATGTTCAGATAGCTTGAAGGGGCAGCCTTGCTCCATAAATGAGACCTATTCCACAAAGGTGTAGAAACAGCTATTGATTAATGATCCCCACAGCATACTTGCATCCCCATCTCTGAGCACTTCCCCAGTAATTTCATCAAGAGCAGGCAATAACACTCCCAGACACCGCTGTGAGCAAGTGCATCTACCCACTATGAACCACTTTTCAATACCTAGAGTGGCTTTGGCAATGGGGGCCATTTGTTTTAGTGTGTACTCCTATTTTTTATTAGAAATACAACACAACATCTGACATTCTAACTACACTAAATAAAAAATAAGTGCCATTTTCTGCAGGGATGTTTACTTTGTTATGAAGAACATAGTATACCAAAGAACTAATCTGTAGTTTGTATTTAACTAATATTTGTTAGGATCATATCAGCCATCCCCTTTTACATAAAATTCCCATGGACTTCAGCTAGAATTCCTTGTGTGGAACAATGGCAGGCTATGCCCCCCAAAAAAGTGCCATCATTAGACTGTTACACCGGTTTTAGTGATATTCTTTAGTCTGATTATGCTTCTGTTTTCTTTTTCAATCACTGTCAGAAGTCTTACAGTGATGTGTAGAGGAAATGTTGAGAGTTGTGAAAAAATATTATGAACATTTTTAGTTCCCAAGAGGAATCAAATGGAATCATAAGCCTACTGACCGCAGATTCAGATTTCTACATAATGACTTGACATAAGAAACTAATTCAAATAAGCAGTCAAAAAGTAACTCTTCTTAGAATCGTTTCCCCTAGAGTGGACTGAAAACACATTTATACTATTTTCTTTTAGATATGAGCTCACTAATGGTAAAACAAGGGCTCCATTAGTACAGCAAAATTCCACAGAGAGAATTTTCATGGAAAATATAACTGTTTAATAACTGGATTGCATGCACAGTAAATATACAAGGGCCCAAGGCAGGCAAAACTTCAAATGAAGTCAAGTTTTATAGGCATAGGCACTGCAAAATCAGCCCTACATAAATAAATGGAAAGATTACACTATCATTTTTACTGTGAAAGTGATCCCATTTGGCAGCATTGTCAGATAGGAATATTGTAAAATATTGATATGTAAAATATTATTTAGAGTTTTACATTGTTAATTTAATTGAATAAGCCATATTAGTCCCTGGTATACTCTACTGGAGTCAATGGAGTTACCCAGAGATTAATCTGATCCACTGTCTAGATTTACAAAATTATGGTCTCATAGTATCAGAGGGGTAGCCGTGTTAGTCTGGTTCTGTAAAAGCAACAAAGAATCCTGTGGCACCTTATAGACTAACAGACGTTTTGCAGCATGAGCTTTCGTGGGTGAATACCCACTTCTTCGGATGCAAGTCTCATAGTAGTTTGTAATAAGCACACTGGTACTCCTTGACCATAAAGAACAATATTGTCTTTATATACTTGTCTTTTCCTTTGTATAATCCTGTTTCTTTTAAATATGTATTTAATTTAAAACTTTACACAAATCTCATGAATCATTTTACTGCATTATCTCTTAATTGAATTTTGCAAAGGACTACACGGAATGTTTTCAAGAAAGTGGCTTAGCTTGCTGTAACAAATGTGTAATGTGCCTCATAAAATCAAAATGGGGACTGGAAAACAAGAATGGATATTACCACTACACATCCTGAAATTCTGAAAATCTTTTTTAAATGTACAGTAGGAATACAAAACAAGATCTTGAATTGTAGTACTGCCCTAGAATATTGTAACATGAATGTGGAGAAATGAAAAAAAATAGGAATAGAGAGTGAGATTTTTTTTGCATTGTTCAAAGCTGATGAGGTGGAAATATGAAACATGAGTGCCTGAAGTTAATAGGTATTCACATTGAATATAGGCCCCTCTGCCTAATAAATATATCCCTACTCAGAGTATCTCACCGGGAGTCAGTTGACGCCTGACAAATAATTAAGCCAATTGCAGTGGTTGCTGCTTAAAGGAGACAGATTCTGCTTAATGGATATGTGTTCTTGTGACAAATTGGTGCTTAATTCTGGCTATGTTTCTGTCTCCTGCTGGGTCTGTATGTTTACTCCTTTGACAATTCTGTTCAGATTTTTTGAGCTGTGATACAATCAAAAAGTGCTACTGCCTGTTCTTAGCTTGACCCGTCCACATCAACTACATCTGCTAGACTGGTGGCCCATCAGGGTAAGCTACTGGTGGGGCGCCAGACCGTTTGTTTTCATTTGCATGGCCGCCCGCAGCTTCCAGTGACCGCGGTTCCAGCCAATGGGAGCTGTGGTAAGCGATGGCCACGCTGTATGTGTGACAACCTCACTATCTTCCCAGACAACAACATCACTACTGCAATAACATTTTTCATTAACTGGGAATTCTGTTTGCTCAGGAGAAAAGGCCATCTACAGAGATACCTTGGTTAAGTAGATCTTACTCTATCTAGCAGTATAATGAGTTGGAAAGAGCCCTGCATGGGACTATTTTTTTAATCCCACTCCCATTCTGCCCCACAATACCCACTCCCACTTGCAGATACCAATTTCTCCAACTTTCCAGTGTATCAATGGCCATCAGGTGGAATGGCTGCTCCTCTTTGTTTCTAACAGCTTTTATAGATCTCTGTGTCCTTTTACAGTAATTAACCTGGGCACTTGTAGAAGAAGTGAAAGCAAAGAACAGAACTGGCATCCTAGCAGAAGCTAGCTCTCTGCAGGTCACTCATAAGTCACCAGAAGTCTGTAAACCACAGGTGGGAATAGCTCAAATAGGACATACATTTTTCAGAGTACAATTATGGGACACACTAGCTATGGCAGGTTACGCTGTCAGCACCTACTTCCCAAGAATATCTGATCATTTGGCATTCAAGATATCAGTAAATATATATACATATATTGATCTTAGCACAATGGCGTCCTAAGCCATGACTAGGGCTCCTAGGTGCTATTGTAATATAAATAACAAATAATCATAATAATTCTGCCTTCAGTTATATTCATGCAACTCCACTGATACCCCACTAAGCTGAACTTGGTCCATTAAGTGATTCTTCTGGGTGGGATGGGAGAAACTTGCTAAAAATGTAGAATATGTAGTCAAAAGGATTCTTGCAAAATATTGCAAATCTATCAAATGAAATCTCTGCTTTAAAAAAAAAAATACAAAGAAAAATACATTTAAAATGGGGCTATAGTTTTGCTTTAGACTTACCTAATTATATATGGTTAAAAATCTGCTATGGTTTTAATCTGGAAATATAAAATGGAAATTATGTATATTTCCTTTTAAAATTAGTTATGCTGTTTAAACCAGCAGAATTCAGGAAACTCCAAGTGATCGGTCAGCTTTCATTCTGACATCTCAGTTGAACCAAGAAGGTAATCAGTAATTAAACACATTTTTAAAAACAAACAAATCCTTCATCTGCATGAAATGGATTTAAGACAGCACTCTGGCAGAGGGGCAGTTTGTAAAATACGTCCTGTGGGCTCATTGCAGCAAGGCACTGAAGCACTTTTCCCCCAACCTAAGCAGATGAGGAGTCTCATTGAAGTCAATGGAATTACTCATTTGCTTGAAGTTCAACGAGTGCTTCACCAGTTCAGGGCCTAAGTGCTTAAAACCTTACAGGGGCAAGTCCTGCATGCTTAGTAGAGTACAACACTGAATTGGGGACCTATTTGAAATATATATGCTGCATAGTGTGTTTAGTAGAAATTAACTGATCATTACTACAGCTACATTATTTTTATCTAATAACTGCATAATCTCTCCAGAAGCAAATATAATTAATTCTATGTTTCAAACAATACTTAGTATAAATATAATTAATGTAACATCTACTAGTAACTGAAGTGCCTTGTTCAGATATACATTTTTTCCTATGGCAGCAATGCTTACTAGGATCTATTTAAGGAAAGAAACAATATATTTCTTATGGTAAAAATAAAAGGCTACTCAGTGAACAAGTTTACATGATGAAAAGATGTATTAAAGAACTGACATTTCATATTAATCTCATTTTTCTATTAGGAGAAAGTGGATTTTATTAAAGTTCATTATGGCACTTAGGGTACAGATTCTTCATTAGTTCAAATTTATGCTAAAAAGTTACATCTAAAATAAATTGCAAGATAATTCGTCTTGTATTTTACAGTATAAAGAAGCATATTTTAAAAACAAACAAACAAAAAGAGCAACATGCCTAGGCTGCAATTTTATTTGATCTACAGAAAAACAATATTATACTTACCCTTCAGAGAGATTTGCAGAAGCTGATGATCTCCTGATGGTAATACCTACTTAAAGATATCAAAAATAAGACTCTCTGAATCTTGATTTGCTGATACTTTTATACAGTAGTTCCAGTGGAGCATGCATCCTGCAGTTATGTCACAGAATGGTTTGCACTGTTTGCGAGAATTCTTTTATTTGCTAAAAGTGTCTCTGTAATGGACAAAGTGGGAGGAGTATCAATATTCATAAAGTGACTCAAAGACATTTTTTTAACATCTGACTAAATCCATCCATTTTCATTATGGGCTGCAAATGTACCTATAAATGTACCTGTCATTTCAGATATTTTTTCTAATGCAATATCACAGAGCAGTTTTAGATTTGTTAGGTGGTCACTAGAGGGTACTTGTTTACCTATTTGCAATGAACTAATTGCTTTTAATGGATAATCCAAACATGAGTGGGCAAGAATGTAGTCTACTTATTGAGATCCATTGTACTAATAAATGTTTCAAAAAAACAGAATTAGTATATAAAAAGTAGCAGAATGTGATCAATACCTAATGCAATATGGAATAGTAGAAAGAATTGCATGTACTTCCTTTCTGAAATATAAATTGCACTTTATTTTCTCTCTTTTACTTTGAAACTGCACAAAATTGCTTGGTTTATTTGAACTAATTCTCTAATGCATCTTAAGCCTCATCTGCTCTACAGAAAGAATCATTCTACACATAACCACTGTCTGATATGATTTTTTGATATGGGAACAGTTTGTGTGGTTTAGCGCATCTATACAGAACAATATTTCCTAGCACAATCATATTTCAACCAAGTTGTCTAGTCACACATACCATACAGCACAACTGTATTTGTATTTGTGTAGTCTGGAGAAATTTGGCTAGCAATAGTATATTATACTGCCTCATTTACTGGGTGCCATGATCAAATAATTATGGGAGTTTTTCAAAATATTCCTTCTCCTAACTCATCTTCTGGTTTCAGAGTCCATCAGTTCCAGAGGGCATTTTCAAACCAGGGTGTTTGGTGGTTCAGAGTAGTGCATTCTCTAGCTTTGCTGTTTTTACGCTTGATTGTATAGAAAGAGTACAAAACAGAAATGTATAAAACACAGTAATCTCATCTAAAAACATAGTCATCTAAAATAATCTCTAAAAAGAAAGCAACTCCTGACACAAAAGTTCATCTCTTGAGCCTGTTGATTTGTGCCAAATGGTGTCTGATCTGTTGATCAAGTCCAGCTCTACTCACTAGTGGGATAAGTTTGTGACTAAAGCGAACTGAGAATGAATAGCTGGCTCACATTGAAATGATCAAAACAACTATAAAATTTCTGTGTCTGGATCCTGCCCTAACATTATAGCACTATTCTATCCATAGGCAAGTATCCATCGCTTTGGATAATTGGTATAGGTATGGAATATACTAAGTCTGGGTTTCTCAAACTTCATTGCACTGCGATCCCTTTCTGACAACAAAAATTAATACATGATCCCGGGAAGGGGGACTAAAAGCCTGAGCCTCACCGCCCCAGGCAGGGGGGCCAAAGCTGAATCCCGAGCCCCACCACCCTGTGGTAGGGACCAAAGCTGAAGCTTGAGGCTTTCAGCCCCAAGTGAGGGGCTGTAACCTGAGCCCAGCTCATAGACTCATAGACTTTAAGGTCAGAAGGGATGATTATGATTGTCTAGTCTGATCTCCTGCACAACGCAGGCCACAGAATCTCACCCACCCACTCCTGTAATAAACCCCTAACCTGTCTGAGCTATTGACGTCCTCAAATCATGGTTTAAAGACTTCAAGGTGCAGAGAATCCTCCAGCAAGTGACCAGTGCCCCATGCTGCAGAGGAAGGTGAAAACCCCCCAGGGCATCTGCCAATCTGCCCTGGAGGAAAATTCATTCCCGACCCCAAATATGGTGATCAGCTAAACCCTGAGCATGTGGGCAAGACTCACCAGCCAGACACCCAGGAAAGAATTCTCTATAGTAACTCAGATCCTACCCCATCTATCATCCCATCACAGGCCATTGGACATATTTACCACTAATAGTCAAAGATCAATTAATTGCCAAAATTAGGCTATCCCATCTGTAGCGGGGTGGTCACCCCGCTTAGGTCCAGAGGGATTAAAAACAGCCCTGGGAGGGGGCTGTGGCTGGAGAAAGCAGCTCTAAAAGCTGGGCTGATTGGGGAAGCAGTTGCAGCTGGGCCATGCCCTGATCAGGCCACAGCTGGGCCTGTACAAAAAGGCTGTGAGCCAGGAGCCCAAATAGTCTTCCTCTGTCTGTAGAGGGAGAAGGGCCTGGCTGCAGGGAGCTAGAGACAGGGTACCTGAGTGGAGCAGGGCTGGGGAAAGGCGGAGGAGCTGGGGAGCTCCAGCCTGGAAAGCCCCAGGCTGCAGCCTAGTAGAAGGCAACAAGTACCGGGGATCGCAGAGGGCAGCCTAGCGGTAGGGAAAGGTAGCAGATCCAAACCCAACCTTTGCCTATGATGAGTAGGCTGATACTGTAGTCTGCCCCAGAGCGTGGGGGCTAGATGATGACTGGCAGTAGCCTGATACTGAAGTGACGTGGGGATGGTGGGTGGGGGGTCCCCTGGGAGGGGGAAACCCTGAGAGAAAGGGGTTATTGCCAGGGGGCAGCACCCCAAGTAAAAGAGGCACCAGGTCCTGGGAGGGACACAGGGGCCAACAGCAAGCGGTAAGGCGGATCACCGGCCTGCAGAGGGTGCTCGGAGCTGGAAAAAGAGCTAATTCCCTGAGAGACCAGCAGGAGGTGCCTCAAGGGTGAGTCCACACATCTATACCATCCCCTCCATAAACTTATCAAGCTTAGTCTTGAATCCAGATATGTCTTTTGCCCCCACTGCTCCCCTTGGAAGGCTGTTCCAGAAGTTCACTCCACTGATGGTTAGAAACCTTCATCTAATTTCAAGTCTAAACTTCCTGATGGCCAGTTTATATCCATTTGCTCTTGTGTACTGAGCTTAAATAATTCCTCTCCCTCCCTAGTATTTATCCCTCAGATATATTTATAGAGAGCAATCATATCTCCCCTCAGTCTTCTTTTGATTAAGCTAAACAAGCCAAACACTGAGTCTCCTTTCATAAGACAGGTTTTCCATTCTCTGTACCTGTTCCAGTTTGAATTCATCCTTCTTAAACATGGGAGACCAGAACTGCACACACTATTTCAGATGAGGTCTCACCAGTGCCTTGTATAATGGTACTAACACTGAATTATCTCTACTGGAAATACCTCGCCTGATGCATTCCAAGACCACCTTAGTTTTTTTTCACGGCCATATCACATTGCCAGCTCATAGTCATCCTGCGATCAACCAATACACCGAGGTCCTTCTCCACCTCTGTTACTTCCAAGTGATGCATCCCCAGCTTATAACAAAAAATTCTTGTTATTAATTCCTAAATAAATGACCTTGCACTTTTCACTATTAAATTTCATCCTATTAATATTACTCCAGTTTAAAAGGTCATCCAGATCTTCCTGTATGATATCCCGGTCCTTCTCTGTATTGGCAATACCTCCCAGCTTTGTCTCATCTGCAAACTTTATTAGCACACACCCACTTTTTGTGCCAAGGTCAGTAATAAAAAGATTAAATAAGATTGGTCCCAAAACCGATCCCTGAGGAACTCCACTAGTAACCTCCTTCCAGTCTGACAGTTCACCTTTCAGTATGACCCGTTGTAATCTCCCCTTTAACCAGTTCCTTATCCATCTTTCAATTTTCATATTGATCCCCATCTTTTCCAATTTAACTAATAATTCCCCATGTGGAACCATATCAAATGCCTTGCTGAAATCGAGGTAAATTAGATCCACCGTGTTTCCTTTGTTTAAAAAAATCTGTTACCTTCTCAAAGAAGCACATCAGGTTGGTTTGGCATGATCTACCTTTTGTAAAACCATGTTGTATTTTGTCCCAATTACCATTGACCTCAATGTCCTTAACTACTTTCTCCTTCAAAATGTTTTTCAAGATCTTACATAGTACAGATGTCAAACTAACAGGCCTGTAGTTACTCAGATCACTTCCTCCCCCCTTCTTAAAAATAGGCACTATGTTAGCAATTCTCCAGTCATACGGTAAAACCCCTGAGTTTACAGATTCATTAAAAATTCTTGCTAATAGGCTTGCAATTTCATGTGCCAGTTCCTTTAATATTCTTGGATGAAGATTATCTGGACTCCCCGATTTAGTCCCATTAAGCTGTTCGAGTTTGCCCAGGGCTGAAGCCGAAGCCTCACCCCCGCAGCCCTGGGCAGTGGGGCTCAGACTTTGACTTCAGCCCTGGGCCCCACAAGTCTAATGCCAGCCCTGGCAACCCCATTAAAACAGGGTCACGACCCACTTTGGGGTCCACACCCATAGTTTGAGAACTGCTGCCTAAGTGATACACAAATATCTTACACCAAAAATGGTTAACACTACAAATTAAGGGATTTGAGAGGGTGTGGGGCTCACAGTTGTAGTAAGGTTATTAACAGAATCTCCTTTCAGTGTTTCCAAATAAAAAATTTTCAGAATTTCTGTTCTGAAAGAAATTCTGAAATTTTGTCTTTTCATTCCAATTTGGAACAAAATCAAATTTTGAAATGTCCAGAAATTATTAAAGGTTTTGATGTAATGTGGGACAAGAATCTCATTCACCTTCATCATAACACACTGAAATTCTTGAAAATGTTGGTATTTGTGTGGGCAGCTGATGTCAATGTCAATTAGAGCTGCTTGGAAAATGGAATTTCCATTCCATGGGAATTCTGACATTTCAAAATTTGATTTTGTTTCAAACCTGAAAAGACAAAATTTCAGAATTTCTCATAGGACAGAAAAAATTGGGGAATCCAGCCTACCTGATGTTGCTCTGGTATTAAAGTCAAAGCACAACTACTCCAATATGGACAAGTGATCTTCATCTGTCACCTCATTTATCTAAGGCACATGTTCCCCATTACCTGAGCATCTCACAGTCTTCATTGCATTTATCCTCAAAATACCCCTGTGTGGTAGGGAAGTATTATTGCCAATTTACAGATGGGGAACTGAGGCATTGAGAGACTAAAAAAGGGTATGTCTACACTACAAGCACTACAGTGGCAATGCTGCAGTGCAACATCTATGCTGCTGTACTGTAACCACTTAGGCCTTGTCTACACTACACAATTTTGTCAGCAAAAGGCAGCTTTTGTAGACAAAACAGTGGAGGTGTACTCACTACAATGCTCCTTCCACCAACAAAACTCTCCTGCTTTGCCAGCAAAATAAAACCACCTCATTGAGAGGCTTAGAGCTTTTTGAGGCAAGGTTAGATTGACAAAGCGTCACTGTAGACACTGCATTCATTATGTTGCTGTAAGTGGCCTCCAGGAGACCCCCCTCATTCCTGGCACGCTCAGTCCCTGACCCCAGCAGCCGAGCCCAGGCAGGGAACAGGCCACCACTGCCTCCCAGCCTGGCTTTCTCAAGCAGAAGCGTCTCCATCCCACTCTCTGCCCAACTGCCAGGGAGCGCTACCAAATGTGTTGGGAGAAAAAGGCGCAGGGAGAGAAGGACAGAGCCCTTCTCCCTCCCACCCCTGGCAGGCCAATCTGGAGGGGGCACTTGACCCTACATGCCCCCCGCAAACATGGGATAGCTGCCCACAGTGCACTGCTCTGTGTCGATGCAAGAGCTGCTGTTGTGGATGCGCTCTGCCAACACAAGGAGCATACTGTAGACATGCAACAGTGGTTTAATTACAGTGGTGGCTGTATGTTGGCATAACTTGCGTTGATAAAACTTTGTAGCGTAGACAAGACCTTAGGTACTTCTACACTTAAACTGCTACAGCAACACAGCCACAGTACTGTAACACTTCAATGTAGACAATACCTCTGCCAACAGGAGGGGTTCTCCCACCAGGTAGGTAATCCACCTCCCCAAGAGGCGGTAGCTAGGTTAACGGAAGCTGTCTAAACCAGGAATGAGGTCGCAGTAGCTATGTCTCTCAGTGTTGTGAATATGTCACACCCCTAAGAGACATAGTTCTGCCAATGTAAGTCCCCAGTATAGACCAGCCCTTACAATAGTGACACGGTAGTAAATCCACCCATTGAGAGGTGGTAAGTAGGTTGACAGAAGAATTCTTCTGTTGACCTAGCAATATCTACAACAGGGCTTATGTCAGCTTAATTACATCTCTCAGGAGTGTGAATTTTTCACACCCCTGAGTGACCTACCTAGGTTAACCTAAGTTTTAGCAGTAGAACTAGCTTAGTGATTTGCCCAAGGTCACACAGGAAATCTATTGTGGAGCAGGGAATTGTACCCAGGTCACCCAATCCCTCAACACTGGATCATCTTTCCTCTCATCAGGAGAAGGATGCTGGTGAAATATGCTTCCAGCAGACTAAAGGGGAAATGGAGATGTCTACTGATATGCAGTGTTAGGTATAATTGGTCCTGTCTCAATGCAGGGGGAGGGACTAAATGATCTCTCAAGGTCCCTTCTAGCCACACATTTCTATGATTAATGATCTTAAATATATCTTCAAAATGACTGGTGTGTTCTCCCCAACCTTTGAGAAAACAATGGAGAATGTTACGTCAGGGTACAGGCCTTTGTAGCAGCCTGAAATATGAGATATGTGTGGGAGTTGCGGGGGGAGGGAATACTGTGAAGACGGTTTTTGCCAGGAGCCCTCAGATAAATGAGACAATCAAAGGAGGGATGTTTTGTATCGTTGTTGTGCCTGTAGAGCAGTTGCAGAGAAGGTGGGCTTATATTAAAACTGTGTGCCACTGATGCTCCCAGAGCTCCCAGTGGGACAACAGAGTTGGAGGTTTTAAATATAAATGATAGCATTGAGTTAGGTAGATTAGTATTGCTGAGTGACATGATTCCTATTTCCAGGTATATTAAAGGCTGATTCTTTCTTTGTAAACAGTTCATATTTTTTTTTATTTCTTTATCAGTGTGCAGTACTTACACAAATATGCCTCAGTACTGAAGGAAGAGGAGCACCCAGGGTTTGGAATCCAGAAGAGCAAGGATTCAGAGGATGGGGGGAGGAGGAGGAGTAAGGAGCTGGAGGGAGGGATGGGGGACCAGGAGCAGAAGGACAGAGATTGCCACGTGAAGAGAGGAGCCAGAGCAAAGGGACAAAGGAAGTTTTGAGGAGGGGGAGACTGGTGAGCAATGAGGCACGAACTGGCTATAAGTCAGGTAGATGAGCTAGAGGAGTGTTGACTAACTAGGAAAAGGAGTAGCAGTGTGCTGGCTAATAGGGAAAGGGAGAAGCTAGATAATATGCTACTAGCAGGCCAATTTGAGATGGAGCAATAGAAATTGCTTAGTGAGGATGAAAAGGGACAGGGCAGGCATAAGGGTGGGGTGAAAGCCATGGAGGTTGATGAACCAACAGAAACCTAGAAAGGAAGAGATGCTTCCCTAACAATTTGTTTAAAATCAAAGGGTATTAGCACTGCAGACGTATTGCAAATGCTTTTTCCTATGAGCAGTTCAGGTGCAGCACTAAATGGACATGTCAGAATAAAGAGGCAAATGCTAAAGTGGTGGAATGCTGGAAAACTTGATTAAAGGCACATCAGTGTTAAAAAGTTCAGTGGGGCAGCTTACTGGCATCCTTAAGCATAGAGTCAACTTGAATCTTAAGGCTGCTTTAAACACTTAAAGCACCTTTAACTGCTGAGCTAGATTTAGGCTGCTTTAAGCACTGAACCACTTTGCTATTTGAACTGTCTCCGCATTTAAGACTCCCCCTAGGTCATATTAAGCACTTAGAATAACTCACTGCTTAAAGACATTTAGTTTGGAATCACCTAATCACTGGAAGCAGCTGAGGGAGAAGAAGGAGGAATCTGCCAGCAGATGGAAGGTTTAGGTTCCAACAATTCAGTCCATAGTCTAAGGGTACTCTTGGATTCATCACTGAGCTCTCACATTGTAATGACTGTGGCACATCCGAAGAAGTGGGCATTCACCCACGAAAGCTCATGCTGCAAAACGTCTGTTAGTCTATAAGGTGCCACAGGATTCTTTGCTGCTTTTACAGAACCAGACTAACACGGCTACCCCTCTGATATTGTAATGACTGTAAGTAATGCTTTCTACAATCTCTGGTTGGCTTTGGTGGACAAAGATCTGGCCTCAGTTATTCATGCCTTCATCACTCTTTGGCTGGACTACAGCAATGCGATATATCTGGGCATGAAATCTTCAGCGCTTAGGAAACTCCAGCTAATACAAAATGCTGCAGCATGTCTCCTCAGCAACACAGGCTATGGCAAACACATTAGACCTGTCCTCTGCTCTCTACAATGGCTTCCCACAGAATATTGAATCACATTCAAGTCTCAGTCTTTATCTTCAAAAAATTTTCTGGCCTGGGCCCAGAAAATTTTAAAGACCATCTAAAGCTTTGGGACAAAGACTGTGGTCAACAGATTTGCTCCTCTGTTACAATAGAACTCTCAGCAATAAGAGTAAAGCTCATCTGTGTGGGAGGTGGGGTGATCCGAGACTGATGAATGAAACTCCCTCAGGAACCGCGAACCATCACAAACCTCACTGCTTTCCGCCCCAAACACAAGGCACATTTCTTTGATCTTGCCTTCTCTAATATAAACACATAAAAAAGGTATATTTAATTAACAAATTTAAAAAAACGAGCCCTACTGAAACAAGACACTCCACTGCACATGCTTCTCCCTCTGTGAAGAGGATAAGAGATCTAACAACACCTGATAGAAGTGTAGTCATGTTGCTTAATGCACTACTGAAAGGTTCTCAGATACTATGGTGAAGTCAAGAGATGGTTTTTGAGAATATATTGAACATCAGAATATGCTTGTAGTGTGAAGGGAGGAAGCTAGAGGACAGTAACAGGTTAATAAAAATATCACTGAAGTATTTTCTTTGTTGAAAACTCATTGTGTTTGGATTCAGACTGCTGTATTTACTGAAGGTTAGAGAAAACATACAGAGTTCACACATATCAAACATTAGCCACACCATCGCATGGGTACAGTAAATAGGTAAAACCATGTGAAAGTTTCCCAACATCACCCTTTATAGAAATGTTTTCAATAAGTGTCGTCATCAAATTAATATCAGACTGTTCTTTGAACCTATTGTAGCTGGCTTGCTGATTTTTCTTTCACATTTTTTATCTTGCTCTTTTATTCCACATCTCTTATTTTCACTGATAAGTACTGCACTGCATTTGAAAACAAGAGGAAAGAATAATTCTGCTGACAGGCTAAGGGGTATAAATATAAAGATAACCCCTGTGCAAAGGCAAGCTTAGCACTTGCACTGCAATGGCTTCTGGCTGGATGGGTGGTTCACATAAAAGAAGGAAGTTCTTACATTTTGTTGTAGACTTAGTTAATTAAGACTGATTGCTGAAGGTACACTGCAAACAATTTATTACACACTTGTTTCGTAGACAGATCCTATGTTAATTTTTACTTAGTAGCTTGGAAATACTAATGGGCAAACACTGATATCTGTACACATGGTGAGTAGTACCTTACACCTCAAGCAGTCCAGTTAGACTCAAAGAGCAAGATTCTACTCAATATGTGTAAGGACATCAGTATATGGCCTTAAATCATTAAGGTTTGTTGAAAAAACTATTTCAAACCAAATCATTATGGGCCAGGTTCTCTATTCTGGCCATACTAGGAAAATTAGAGATGCCTTTTAAAAAAAAAAACCAACCATTTTTGTCCATATCCTGCCCCCTGGCATAAATCAAAGCAATCTCAAAATTGTTCTAATGTAGGTTGGCTGCAACAGTCTACTGGTGGCTGTTTCACAGCTGAGAATAGTGAGAACTCCTCCAACACTGTCTCCAGCACACCCTCGGAAGCTGCAAGGGAAGTAGCAAGGTAGCATAGAGCCATTCCAGCAGCTGTACGGTGCATTGGGAACCCTAGTATAATAGGTATGTTATGGCTGCTTCCATCATGTTTCAGGCCTGGTTATGCTGCCAGTCAGGTGTAAAGTGAACAGATTGCAATGGAAAATTTGGCCTTGTTTTCACAACTGAAAAGATCAAATATACAGGACTGATTCCTTGACACACTTGTATTTGTTTCAGTACTTACTAAGTTGCTAAATGTTTCCAGATATTCTACATTCACTATTAAACAAGTATAATAAATTGTGAGCTTCTTTTCCTTTGAGGCTCATTAATTCATAAGCTGAACTTTCTTTATGTAGACCACGTATTGTATCCCAGACTTATTTTGTATTTGCATTCAGGAATGAAAAATGTTGATAAATAAATACTTGAAGTATGCCCCATTTCAACATGCATGTAAGTGTGATATAAATAAGGCACATAGGTTCATGCAGATGCCATATATCAAAGCATATTATGCAAGAAAATGGCTGAAATCAGAAATGAAAATAGAACTCTAGAAAAGTTGCAGTTGGTTCCTTGATTTTAAATTAGAGAGAAAAAACACTATTTCCTAACACTAACAGTTAGCAAAAGGTGTAGCTTTTATTGGGAATTCTATCTGAACAGATATTGATATAGTAAAGCTAGACAAATACCTCAAGAAGTGTTCTGTGAATATTCATTAAAACCCCATTTTCTGATGCTCTACCCTTTCAATAGCCACAATTTAGTGGCTGAGAATATGAAGAAATGCTGCCATGTGTTTGGCCCAACTGCAGAATTGGTTTGGGGACTCAGGTCATGTCTAGACTAGGAAATTCTGCCAGAATAGCTATGTCAGTCAGTCAGGGGTCTGATGAGGTGCAATTTGTGATCAACATACTCTACAGGCAGAAGGCCTAGTGTATACAGCACTTTTGCTAGTATAGTTTATTTCACAGGAAAGGACTGAGGGTGCAGGGCTGGAATAAGCTATATTGTCAAATGCATAGTTTTGCCAGTGTATGCTGCAGCCACACTAGCAGCACTTAGGTATTCCTGTAAAGTGCAGTCCTAGGGCAAGTCTACACTACAAAATTAAGTTGACCTAAGTTACCTCGATGTACAGCCACTGCAGTAATTGAACTGGTGTTACATGTCCACACTACGCTCTTTGTGTTAGCGGCGTGTGTCCTCACCAGAGCGCTTGCACTGATTTAATGGTCAGTGCGGGGCATTCTGGGATGGTTTCTGAAAGGCAGCAACAGTGGATGCAGTGTCTGCACTGAAGCTGCGTTGATCCAGCTACATCGACTTAAGCACCACACCTCCTGCGGAGGTGGACTTATTAAGTCGGGGAAGTGGGTGAGTTATGTTGGTGGAAGCTACATTTTAGTGTAGACGCTTACAAAGTTAGGTTGACGTGTCAACCTAATTCTGTAATGTAGACCAGCCTCTTGTGTAAATATTGCCTCACTCTCTTTGATTCAGTTAGCAATGGGCCTGTGGGACAATGCCGCAGATTCTCAGATGTAAGCATTTAATGAAACAATTGTGCTAATTTCCTTCGGTCTCACTGAAGGTTTCATCTCAGGAACTCAAGAAACCAGATCCTCAGTCTCATACTATTTCACACAAAGTGAGTGGATAATAAAGTTTTGTCATTCATGATTTAATGAGGCACCCACATTTGTATGTGTAACAAAGACCTACTTGAGTAAGTCAGTTGGTCAAAAAGCCTGCAGATTTTCAAAGCTCACAAGTGAGAAATTTCACACCAAAAGTCTGAGCTTTTTGGGTCTTGTGGCAAAACACATTCAGCCTTCTAAATTGTGTAACAAATTAATACAAAATTTTAGGGAGGCAATTATATGACACAAAACTGGCAAAACATTTCAAATGAATGTTCATGAACTACTGCCACCCCTTTCTCCCAGCTCTAGTTCTGAATAAGCAGAATTTAAAAAAAAATCACATTAGAAGAAGGGAGGAAATTTGGCAAATAATTGCTTTTAGGTGCCAATGCTACCTCTCCACTTTCTCTTTCTGGTTTAGCCAGTGGGAGATAATAAATCTGATTTTTCATATTTACATGTAATTTTTGGTATGTTATCTGGTTAGCTTGTTTCCTCATTATATTTTTTCTATAAAACAGAAGTAGGCAATTGTGTATTTCCTCTAAACTGGGATTTTCAAAGGAGCCTAAGGCAGTTGAAATTCAATTAAAGTTAGGTGCCCAACTCCCATAGCCCTTAAGAAATTATGTATCTTTCTACAGTATGCCAGCTTTACATGCTGTACTAAACTTGAAAGTGTCTGTTTTGAGTGGTCACTGTGGTAAATTAATCTCACTGTCTAATTGAGTACAGCAGCAAATATGATGAGATAATTTATTAATATTGAAGTTTTGAACAGCAACTCACATGACTGCAGTAAAACTTCACTCTTAGCCTGTGACTCATTGTATTTGCTGTGAGTGATTAGCCATTGGAAAAACTATTATATTACTATGAGCATGGTTAAAATGACACAGATCATTAGTCATTCTATCAAAAAATGTAATGATCTTGCTGTGATACTATGCATATGAATGGTTGCAAGAGATTTGAATGGTGACGAATGAGAGTGGTGACCTGTATGTGAGAGTGACAATCCATTTGTAAAATGTTTCTTGTAAGTCTATCAGACTCCTGGACATATCGCTCAGAAAGCTGGAGAAAAGTTCTGGGTAGAATTAGTACTCTTGGGGTATGCCTACACTGCAATGTAAGCACATGCTTGAATCTAGGATTAATACACAATGTAGATACTCAAGTCCAAGATTCCCCAACACAGGTCAGCTGACTCAAGTCCTACTAACTTTGGGCTTACATTTCAGACATACCCTAAATAGAACATATGGTTGATAGATGAGATATCAGTGTGGTAAATTATTTGCACTAAGTGTCTTTTGTAGTATAGACCACGCAAACAACTTTATTATATGGATTATGTTAGGATTATAAATATTAAGGATGTTCTTGCAAACATCATGAGATGGAACTTTTCCTATTCAGTTCAGATTAAAAATATAGCAGGAAAAAAAAGGCAATGTGAACCAGACCCCAGTCAATTACACAATCAGAGATACAGTTGCACTTTGTTTCAGTGTTCTTTTGGTAATTAACAAAAAATAAAATGACATCATTTTATTGCACATGGCAAAATTATCAATCTGTACTGTGCATGCCACTTGCATTGAAATGATCCATGCAAACAGTCATAAAATAGGTTTTCCAAAGAGAAGATGCTGAATTCAATCAAATTTTTCATTAGATATAAAAAGCAAACACTTTCATAGATGTTGTCTGGACATTTATAGGATTGATCTGAAGAAGGAAAGGAAGTTGGACAGGAACACTTCTTTACAGAAAAGAAATAGGTGGGAGCTGGAGACTTTTCCTACAAAATCTCATAATTACAATTTGGTGTTCTTAATGGACCATCTGTTATGTTCAAGAGCCATTATAAAGAGCCAACCTGGAATGAAAGCCACCTCAATATACTCACTACCTTGAAAAAATGTGCTTCCTTAAAAAAAAAAAAGCGAACTCAATAAATATTATAACAGCACCATTTCCCCTAGCATGGGTAAAGTGGTGTCTGCACTTCCATTATAAATCCATTATAAATTCTGCCTTTGTTTATACAACCTGTGAATACAATTTTTCTGTGGGTGTTACTCATTATGTAACACAGATGAGAACAAACCTTTGTTTGATAGAGTCTAATCCAAAGGAGCCATTTCAGTTTATTAAGATATAGTATGTTATTAAGTACTTAGTTTAAAATCTGGTGTCTTATGTATTTACCCAAGGAAATGCAGTACAACAGGGTCCTTCTAGTCTCACAAGAGAACAGTTATGTTTACACACTAGTAGGAAACATATTTTGCCTTTAAAACAAACAGAGGGAAAAGGGTATCCAGGTTGCTATACAGCTGAGCAGACACAATATGCAGTAGTTCTAGATGACTGAGTGACACAATCATATAAAAAAAACCAAAAAACAACCCAAACTTCTAAGTGTAAAGGTCTCCAAAAATGCAGAAGAAGAAACATCCCAGCAAGTGAAAGGAATGGATAAAACAAAACAAAGCTCTCACCAAAAGAAAAGCAGTAGAAACTCATGAACTTGGGAAGAAGAGACTAGCAAGGGATTGGCTTAGAAATGGTGAAAGAAAAAGATGGGGGTAATTATATAAAAAAGGGAATTGGCTGGGATGGGGTGGTGCGGAGGCATAGGAGGAGAAAGAGAGACCTGAACTTTAAAAACATTCTAAGAGGTTCAAATAAGCACATGTCCTAGAAAATAGGTCGAGGTGAATCTTGCCCCCCTTTAGATTGCCCAAAGAGATTATTCCACTTAAATTAGAGGACTTTCTGGAACATTGATTTTAAAATATGCCTGAAAGAATTAGGTTACTGTAGGTGCTCAGACTCTGATGATGAATGCCATAGAAATGCCTGCCCATAAATATAGAATCAATGCAGAGTCCAAGTGAGAAAACAAAAAGACTTTGTGGGAGCCAGCCTCACCCTATTATTATGATGTTCCTATGCTGGCACTAGGAAAAATGCACATGCAGATCCATTGTTCTGTAATGTAACTAGACCTAATCATTATTTTTTATTTGTACAAAGAGAAAGTTCCAGTCATGGCCCTGTTTGGTGCCTTGTTGGGTTAAGCATGATAGAGACACACAGAAAGACATGATCTCTGCCTTTGAGCTTAAAATCTCATTCAAGACAAGATGCAACCAGTGACAGAGAGGATAAGGGTAAGGGTAATAAGAACCTATATCTCCAGAGGCTACCTGCGAGTACCAGTTGATGTTGCTGAATCTGTTAAAAGGGTGGGGACATTTTAAACACTAATAAAGATCAACAATCTTGTATCCCAGCAGGATTCTTGCATGTTTAGTTTAAGTTCCTCCAACAGCTAAATACAATTGGGTAATATTGCTGGCACAGAACAGATGCTGTGTTCACCCTTGACGTAGAGGATTTCAGTAGTTGATGAGTAATCCCTAAAAACTGTATATAGTTTGCAAATAAGTTTGGAATGTTCCTGGCAGAGTTGGAAGAAGAATAAACAAGTCCTGAATCCGCCAAAACTTGGGGATTGCCTTACAAATTTTTCCTCCTACCTTAAGTCTCACCCCTTCCCCAGAAAAACTTGTCCTCCAGTTCTGTCCCACATGGCAGGTGGCTGCACTTCAGCTATTAGCTGTGTCCTATAACCCTGACTGCTACTCTGCCTTTGCCTGATATATTCATAAAATTTAAAACCAGCAGAGACCATAATGATCATCTACACTGACCTCCTGCATAGCATAGGCCATAGCATTTCACCACTTTTATATTTTGGTACTCTCTGCCTGTGGGGCCAAGGATCCTACCTTTGATCATCCCTTTCAGTGGGTTGAAAGATGATATAATAAATATAAAGGACAGATCCTCAGCTAGTGTAAACTGGCATTGCTCAGTTGAAGTCAATGGAGGTAGACTGATTTATACCAAATGAGGATCTGGCTCAAGGTGTCGTATTAACCATCTACTTTTGCTTCTTTCACTGCTAATTATTTCTTGCCTCCTAACCTCTCAGACATTTCAGAGATATTAATTACTTTCTACACCAGGTTCCCTACCTTTCATGGAGTATCCATGGGATCTTGGAAGGGAGGATGGAATACACTCTAGTCTAGAAATATCAGGAGAAAATAATGAACCATGAAATATTTCAGTTTGTTGAACTGACACAAAACACTTTGTTTTGAGTCGGTTAAACATTAGACTGCCTCGGTGGCGCTTTGGCTTTTTTTGGGGTGGGGGCGAGGGGAGCGTTTCAGCGGCACCCTGCTCCCCCCATGTGTCCCAATATTTTGTTTTTGTCATCTGGTCACCCTACAGTCCCTTGGCTTCACTTTCTGACTGTGACCCAGATTAACCCTTCGACTTCAGCTTCTGACTTCTGGCTCTAACCCTTAATCTTGCTCCTGAATCCACCCCATCTAGATCTAACTCTAATTGGTAAGCCAGACACTTGCTCCAACCATTAGGCCATACCACTCACACCCAGTCACTGACAGGTTCTGATGTTGCATGAAGGCATTGTTACACAGCGATTTGTTCTCCAAAAAAGCTAAGTGCTGAGACTTTGCTGCCTTTGTAGCCGACAACAACTAAGCCATACTAGTCTGCACTGCAGCATAAGTTAAGAAGAATTCTTTGTGTCCAAGTCTGTCTGTGTCAGACCATGTTTTTCTCCAATGTTTTGCTTCCTTCCCATTTTTGTCTCAGGTTGGCAGGCAAAACATGAGGATCTGTGCAGGCAGTGGGTTTAGATGAAATGCTTTGGTGCCAAAGTATTTATTGTACTTGCCAGTTGTACAACTGAAATGTCTTTGTTAATTCTACTATTCCATAATCTCTTGATTGAGAGAAATATCCCACTAGTGAATGTCAGACTTTGGCAGGGTGCAGAAGTATTTGGAGGTAAACCTTGGTGATAGCTTCTTCCCATTTTGATAGGATAGGAGAGGTTATGCTGTGCACGTGAAAGAGGAAGTGGCCTGTCCCAGGGAAAAGGGTAGTTCTTATGCTCCGCACATCTGCATCGAACTCTAGAATCCACTCCAAGGTGTTCCTTCAAGAGATTACCTGTATGAAATCAAAGCTGCAGAGGCTGAATGTGAGATTTTTGTGCTGCTGTGTCCAAGATATTGTCTGCAGGATAATGAGTCATAAGAATCTCAATATTATGTCAGATAATGCATCAGCCGGCTCTTCATTTTTGTCTGGAGGCCTACAGATAGCAGGCTGCCCAAATTTGATCAGTTGTTGATCTCCAAAGTTAGACGAATGTATGTAAAATATTTTGTGTTGAGTGAATCTTCCCTGTGCTTGAACCTGGAAGAAAGGAGGATGGCTGTCCTACCTCCAGATTATTTTTTCCCTGGGATCCTACACTTATAACTAATATTTTCTACAGGGATACAAAACCTAATGTTCCAAAGTTGTTTCCTTTGAGAGGGGAACTCTAACTTCAAATGGCACAAGAATATATCCTTTTTTTGCTACAATTATTGCTACATTTGTGAGTATGCCCTGACATTTGATAAGTCCCACTTCAGTTCAATCATTTAGCAAACAGAATGTGCATGTTGAAGACATGTTATTCCAGAAATATCGGTTTTCTCTACACTCAAAGCAAATGACAGAGATTTCCCCAATATATATATTTAACATTATTTTGTATTGATTTAATTCCTTTATGGCTGTTCAAGAACGAAAGACAGTATATTAAAGGCCAGCAATTTAGCATTTGTAGCTTATTTTTCAAAGTGTTCATAATTCTGATCATATTGCATGTGTATATTCCATTCTCAAATCCTTTCCCCGTTTATATTTGGTTTTATATAGATCTTCATTTTTCCACATTAAAATTATTATATATTTGTAACTCCAGCACTTTCTGTTGCAATGGGGGAAAAGGATAAGTTTACATTCTAATGAGTTTAACATGAGTACATTGAATGCTTCCCTGACTACTTTCCTTGCCAAAGAGTCTAATTTGAAGGAAACCAAAGATAATATAATTTAGGCATATTGAATTTATTTAAAGGAAATAATGATTTCTCTGAATAATCATTTTAGTGTCATTGCGCCGCCTCATTTTCAACTGGTAGACACCAGGCTAGGAGTTAGAATCCATTCAGAGGCACTATGTTGACTCTTATTGTAGCACCTGTTTTCCTTTTGACATAATGGCAAGACAATGAGTGTAGTTCTGTGTTCTGGAGATTTAACCTCTGATGTATTTTTCTGATTAATAATTACCTTTTACATTTATAGATTGGCTTTTCTTCTGAAGATTCCAATATGCTTTACAACAAATATAGTATGTATACATGAATCACTTCATGCATCTCTGCATTGAAAAATGGCAGTTGTTTAATAGCACACAGAAGTAACCCTGTACACAGTAGAATGCTATATGAATTTGAAACTACTCTTTCATATTTCCAAACCAGAAATTATGTACCCCATAGCATTCAAATTTTACGTTTGCAGCAGAGACCAGTACCAGCAACTGTAGTCATCCACCTCCAGTGCAGAGCTCCAGTGTTTGAGAGTGGTAACCAAGAGACACGATCTCAGCATGCTGCCAGCTGGCCAGAAGCTAACACTGAGGTACTGAATTATCTCTGGTGTAAGGCAAGCAGAGCCCATGATTACAGGAACAAGAACTAGAATGCCAAGCAACATAAGATTTCAGAAAAGCTGGCAGAACACAGAATCCACTGACAGGACCATGCTGGGGTAAAAAAAACAAGGAGATTAAGATGCTCTGTCAGAAGGCAAAAGACCAGAACTCCCACCCTGGTAATTCCCTGAGAATGTACCCATTCTACCATGAAGTCAACGAGGTCATTAGCAGCACCCCAGTCAGTCCCCAATTTCACACTAGACCCCAGGCAGGGTTGTGGCTTGGGCTCTGAGGATTCTGACGCAAGCCAAGAGTAGCTGGTGCTTCCTGCTCCTGATCTCAGCTAGTCCTTCCTTGGCCTCGAGTCCCAAAGCCTGTTTAGGACCTGAATACATTTCCACATGTACACCAGGTGCTTATCACTGTGCGGTTCAACTGGTTTTGGAACCTGTGACCAGTGAATTGAGCAACAGCCTTTTTAAAACAAAATATTTGCATTTAGCAGACAGAACAAAGCATTAGGAAAAAAACAGATTTTAAAACAAACAGCTTGTGTGCACAGTTTGTCTTATCTTACCTAAAATACTGCTATCCCATTATGACTACCCTCGCATACTTTTCTTCAGACACCCTCATGGATTTTAGTGTCTGAGTCTGTCTTCCAGTCTGGTTCTCTCCTACCTTTTGAAGGCTATAAGGGTTCTTCATTCTCCAGGAGGCTTCAAGTATTGGCGGCTTTTGACTTCTCTTGGTCAAACCAGTTGCATTGGTAGTCTGAGGGAATGAGGTAAAGTCATGAGTTAGTAGTTCTGGTTTTATCCATTAATCACTCTTAAATGGAAGCTGTTAGATGACTATTTCAAAATATCTTCTCCTCCCTGCCTGGATTGTCCCAGAAAGTCCCTTGTTAGGAAGCTTTTAAACAAATATTTGTACAGAAATATCATGCAAGTGACAGATCCAGATACCAGTTTAATGGTTACAAAAGAGCACTCCCATATTTGCCACACTGTGCTTCAGAGATTTTTTTTTAAGACACAGGTCTAAGAATACATGAAGCTATCATGGAATGTTTGTAGCATATGTGGCAGCAGCAAGTATGAATTGCTAAGTAAAATGAAAGTCATGAAACAAAAGAAGCAAGCAATTTTATTGCACTTTAATTAATGCTTTTCATTCAAGTCTTTACCAAAGTCATGTTATCAGTTAAATGAGATGAGTTTAAAATACTATGTGGTGAAATAAGATCAGGAACATTTAGTGTCTCTCTTTCCCCCCATTTTTACCTTGGTCCATGAGTACACCACACCAAGTATGTCTATAAACAGTTTAGATCTGCTGTAAACTGAAGAAGTGAAATGTGATATGTTATTTCCTTTTGTGTATATACATGGAATGGAAGTGGAATAAACGAGGTATTTTTAAAGGTTTTAATTTCTTGCATGTTATACTGTATAAGAAGTATCCGCCCTATCCCTGCAACCACAAGTTGGACTCAAGCGCCAAAGCTCAGGATATCTTCAAGCTGCAAACCTTTATTTCTTTGTATTTTTTTTTACAGTTATCAAACTACTAAGTCCCTTCTTGAATCTTGGGGGTCTGAACATAGTAACAAATCATTCAATTTTAATTGTATATGTTTTCTGTTATTTTTTGTAATATGTAACTTTTCCTTTATTATACTGTATGTTTGTTTACCCGAATACACTTTTTTTTTAAAAAGGGAAAATATCTTAAGTTTTGCTGCTAATTCAAAAAGACTCACTCCAAAAATTCACACACCAAAGACAGACACAGCCATTTCCAGTTTTCTGGACAGCAAAAGCAAATAGGATTTTCCTGTACTGTAATTTAAAACTACCACTAGAAGGCATTTGAAGCACTGTGTGCACCTGCATATATTGTGTGCGTGGTAGAAGAGACATGAAAGAAAACTCTTTACATTTCAGACTTTAAAACCTAGGAGATATTTTGAATCACCTGACTATAAGAAGACAGCGAGAGCCTGGTGGTTGCAGTCTCTTATATGCACCATTAAGGAAACAACAGAAGTGGAAGCCACAGAACTTTAGTTATTAACTTTTTATTGATGTTTTTATATTGTCAGAGAACTCAAACCCTCAAAATGAGTGGATTCAAAACACTTTCCTATCACCCTTACTTTCAGATGAATAATCTCTGCATTTCAAAGTAGTTGCCTTTTTCAAAGGCTAGACAAGAAGAGAAAATAGGTTTACGGTAAAACAGCTTCCACTCAAGATATTCTAAAGCAACTTCAATCATTTAGAAGCTGATACTGTAAAGAAATGGGGCATCCACTATGCTTTCAGCAAGAGCAAAGGAACGCTTTGGCCATTAAAACCTATTTTATTTTATTGAAAGGGGATATTAACCAAGACCATAGTTATCACTTCTCGTACCTGTATAAGATAATGTCACTTTCAACAGCTATCAAATCTGACACCTTTCACACAGAAGATAGAAGCAGATGAGACAAAAAAAAGCACACATGTGCGCATGCACACACACCTGCAGTGGGGGAGCTGATTGATTAGGAAAGTTGCTTGTGCAAGCTGGTGGTGTGTTTGCATAATAGTGGTATGACTGATTAGTTAGCTGGACTGATGTGGTGGTTCAGCAAAGCATGGTTGCTGTGAACACAGCAAACTCTTCAACATGATCCCCAACTAACAATATGCCCCACCAAAGACTCCCTAAACTGTCATGTTTTCCATGCCTTTACCTAGCCCTCCCCTGGAAATTCATAGAACATTATAACAGACTCACACAGGTTATCAACACCATACAGTCTGAAGCACGGAGACTGCTAATGTGGGCGGCACCTGAACAGACATAGAATGGGTAGGGGATGGAAGGAAGCTTCATGCTTGCTCTTGTGTGGGGCAGGGGCTGCTCACAATCTGAGCCTTAAAAAAAATAAAATAAAAATAAAGATACCAAACTAGATATACCTTAGTTATTTTTATTAAACAGTAAAAACCAAACTCCATCCAATGGTAATGCTTCTAGCAGCAAAAATTGTTATAACCCTCTGCTGTACATTTCATTACACAGTACATAAAAACAGCATTAAGTGACAACCAGCCTTCACTGAGACACAGCACATCAGCTCATTGTTAATCAAATTCTTCCATAGGAGCCAAGTAAATATTTGCAGACAATCTTCCTGTGTTGAATAAACTAAAAGAATAAATAGAGTAGAATCTAGACTGTTAGAAAAGACTCCAAAGTCTATAATTACACAAATCAGCCAGGAGGAGTCACACCTCCATCTGACACTCACTGAAGTCCTAATTTAGCAAAAGTATTCAAATATCTGCTAAGTTTTAAACGTGTTTAAGTCCACCCCTATTTAGCAAAGTACTATAATGTTATGCAGGGAAAGAACATTTTCAAATCTCACTTAATTCTGGGTTTATTAGGCTGGATAAATAATCTTGCAATCTGGGTAAATAATATTTTAACCAATTTATAAAAGAAATTAAGTGGGAATTTGTACACAGGGATGGCTCTTTTCCCAACTTCTAAGTGTTTAAACCTGTCTCAAGGGAGTAAATTAAGGTTTCCAGCAAAAATAGAGAAATCTATCCACTAATGGTTTGATTTCTGGCCCAGATTCAGGAAAGCACTTACGCATGTGCTTAATTTAAAGCACAGTACTAATGCCACTGATTTCAAAACAAGAGATATGCTTAAATATCTCATTGCATTGCGGCCTGAAATTAATGGCAAATCAAATTAATGGCAACATACCTATTTATTCTATTGGTAGCATGACTGTGTTTTATAGTAGTTATATTCAAAAGGAACTACAGTCCATCTCCTTTTCCTTGTTATGCTTCTCAAGGTCTTTTCAAATTTCATGCACATTGTTTGGCTTTGTCCAATTATAATAATACTTGGTCTCTTTTGGCAAGTATGTCTTTTCTAAAAATGTAAACCATCTTCCCTGACTATTATATGAGAAATGAAACTGTTATAAATGTCATCAATTCCCTCATGATCTCTTTAGGACTCAGAATAAGGGGCCAGACTCTCCCCTACATTCTGACTCCTCTGCAGAAAGGCTGGAATGCAGCTGACCAGGTCAGCTGAGAATTCCCTTAGCACAGGGAAGCTCTTAGATTGTGCAGAGCCAGCACACTTGGACTAGCACCACCTCAAAATACAGATTTGGTGTAAAACAAGGGAAGGCATAGGTATGATTGGATTATAGTGCACTCTGACAATCCACTGGTGGTGTACAGTGGCTTGGGCTGGGGCAGAGTGGTCCAGAGAATTAGGGAGCTGTAACTGGCTCCATGACATCTGCACCCCCATGCTGAGCATAAAACGGGATAGCGAGTTATCTGGGGAATTAGTTATGTCATTGGTTAAGACACTCATATTAAAAAGTCAGCGTTCACCAATGCAACCACATGGTGGTTTGCGATAGATCTCTATCCAAAGTATAAGGCGATAACTGTGGTGTGGCCAGCTGATCCTCTGTGGTAACTCCTGGTCAGTGATGCCATTTTACATATGTTCTGTTCTATTATATACATTTTATTTTAGCAAGTCACAAGTGGCAACTACACAGGTAGCCAGCTCCTCAGCATAGCACCATTGAAGCCAGTGGAGCCAATTTACACAAGTTGATTGTCTGGACCTCTATTTTTACCAGTCATTTCACATTATAACCACAACTTCTAGATTGACAAATAAATAGTATACTTAAGTTTGGTTCTTAAGTCTCTCTTGGCCCTCTGAAAGGGTTCTTCCCCAACTATATAGTCTTGACCTCTGTCTTTCTCAGGTGTTTCTTCAAATAATTTGCCCTAAAATTCTTGTCTGAGGTTGAAATGGCTAAGAAGAGTTCTAATTCTATTTACTCTTAGGCAGACCATATCCAAAAGTATACCGTGTAACCCTACAGTTCTGAGGAGGACTTCCAAGGGGACAAGGCAAGCACTATCTGGTAATGTGAGACACACGGGAAAGTTTTCCTTCTATTTTGTCTGGGTCTACTAAGTTTAATTGGGTTCAGCCTCTTGTAACTTCCTGTGAAGTTCGGAAACAAATTAAAAGCATTAAACATTGTCATTCTCTCCTGCCTGCCCCCCCCCCCACACACACATACACACCATGAAGAAATTTAAGTTTTTCAAAACTGATAAATTTAATCAGTGTTCAAAATCTGCTATATTTCTGTGGGGAAAAAAACTGGTAGAAAAGCCAGAAAGAGTGAAATATCACCATAGCACAAGTTTGCAAGCTAGCGCATTCTTTAGGCTCCTGAACTCTATAAGGCAGGAATGTTAGAGCTGGTCGGGAATTTACTGACAAAAAATTGTTGGAAAATGTTAATTTGTCAAAACAGGAATTGTTGGGTCAGTTTTGATAATCTTCCAATCCTACATTTTTTAAATTGTCTTGTTTTGACATTTTTTTAAACAAAAAAGTTTAATTTTCTGGTTCAGAATGACTTTTCATTTCAAAATTTTACTGAATTTATAAGAAAGAAAAGTTCTTAAAAAGTCAAAGTTGAAATGAAGAATTTCAAAATTATCAAAGGAAAATGTTTTGATTGACCCGATTTGAAGTTCAGATTATCAATTCATGGAAATTTCAGATTTAAATCTTTCGTCCCAATTTGTGATAAAAAAACCTTCAAGATCTTGTGAAATGGCAAAACCATTACTTGCCCAGCTCTATCCAGCATGCCATTTTACATGAGAACTATGTAGGATTGGGACAGGAAATATCCGAAAACTGAAGAAACTGGAAAACAGCCACTCCAAAGGATGAGGTGGGGAAAATCAATTGAGAGGTATGGGTGCAAACTGGATACAAAATTCACAGGAGTGACGAAAAGCGGGTAGTATCAAAGTGGGCAATAAATAGTGAAAAGAAATAATTACATGGGCGCAGATAATTTAACTTCTACCAACACATTTACATTGTATGTTGTGTAGAGAGTTACAATACTTAACTTATTTGAACTTTGAAGCACCTTACAAACACTGAGTAATCCCCATACAGTTATGAGATAGATAACAATTGTTAGCCTTTCCACTGCACATATCCAATGAGCTGTCACACTTCTTGGGCAGAGACCCATGTCTCTCTCCCTCCTGAGTCAGATATTTCCAGGCTGCACAGTTCTCTGTTTACACTTTGAATTCCTCACCAACACAAACTGCCTCAATAGGCCTGATTTGCCTTCTCCTCAGAAGCTATGAACTGCTGTGACAGGATCACCGGGATACAACTTGGAACTGTGGGACCACTGCCTGGGCTATCTCTCACAATATTTTGCCACAGAAAAGCAGCAAACCTCTCCAGACACTGTTATCACTCAGCCACCGATATGCAGAGACTCACCTAGCTAAGTGGCATGAATGCTCTCCAAGCCATTTATAAAGTGTAGAGAGGGAGACACCAGCAAATCCTTCCATCTCCCAGCCTTGTACTCCCAGAAATGTACCATCTTACACTGCTCAAGACCGTCTCTTGAACAATGCAAGCTCATTAATTAGTCTGCCACTTTGTCTAAGTATAGTTGCCATGCACCAGCCTTTGTAATCTGAGCAGGTTCCCCAAAAACTTTTGACAAATTCATGGTAAGGACAAAATGTTAAAAAAGTTTATTAACTACAGAAAGATAGATTTTAAATGATTACAAGTGGTAGGCATAAAAGTCAGAGATAGTTACTTAAGAAAAAAAAGTCACACATTCTAAATCCTAAACTTTCAAACTAAGCAGGATTTGAATCAAATACCTTTTTTCAACCCAGTGGATGTTACAGGCAGATTACAGTTCTTAATACACAGGCTGAATTTCCTTCTCAGCCTGGGACCAATCTCAGTTCTAAGTCTTTGTCTTCCCAGAGTTCTTGTTGCCTTCAGAGTAGGTGGCAGCAGGAGAGAAGTGGTCTTATTATGACACTTCCCCTTATTTTATACTCTCAATTCATGTCTCAGGAAGATACCCAGACATGTCCTGGTGGGCCTTGCTGAGTTACAGAGTTGCACAATCCCCACTGTGTGGTGCTTGCGCAAATGTCTCTTACAGAATTGTAAATCTCTTGTTTACAATTCCCCTGGTAGTCAATGGCTCATGATGGTCGCATTTGGGTGTGGGTCACTTCCACTGTTGCCATTAGAGAGCTAGCAGCGAGAGTCTCCAGGACACAACATATTTCAGTAACTACTATAGCACAGAACATCATAATTCCATATACTATGATGGTACACATATTTTGACAGAACAATGAGTTTAGCAGATACCTTTCATATGATACCTTGCAAGGCATGCTTTGTATGAGCGATCACAACCAGATACAAATGATGAATATGGGGGTTACAGAGCGCTATTTTAAGGTACAGTATGTCACAACCACCTAATTACCCACAGTTGTCACCATAAAGTTCTAAGTGCAGTGGGAGAGGTTTAGGTTGGATATTAGGAAAAATTTTCACTAGGAGGGTGGTGAAGTACTGGAATGGGTTACCTAGGGAGGTGGTGGAATCTCCTTCCTTACAGGTTTTTAAGGTCAGGCTTGACGAAGCCCTGGCTGGGATGATTTAGTTGGGGATTGGTCCTGCTTTGAGCAGGGGGTTGGACTAGATGACCCCCTGAAGTCCCTTCGTACCCTGATATTCTGTGAGGCTATGATTTATTCTTAATGTAAAAGCATTACAGAGAAAACATATTAAAACAATAAAGAACCTGAATGAATTTTAATAAACTGAGATCACCCCCAACTCCAGCAAGTAAACTGTCCTTCAAACCCTATAGAGGGGTTTTCCTGTGGTTACAAGTTCACAACTCCTTTTGCCTTGCTCAGAACAAGAACACCCATGAATCTGAGAATTCATCTTTTATGCCATTTGGGCCTTTTCATCCAGGGAATAAATAATCTGTAGACAAAGGTCTCCGCCCAGGGCGAAGCTTCAAGAGATCAGATCTGGAAATGGGCATTTGCATTCTTCTCCTTGCAAGTATTTCCTAGGAAACCTACTTGTTGCATAGTGGAAGTAGAGATCTAAAGGATGAAATCTAACAAGGTTTTATTTAGACAACCACCATGCATCTTCAGAAATAATTGAAACAGTCGTGCCTGACCACAGCTGTGACACACACATGCACACACAACATGCACGCACACACTCCCTGCTTCCTGCATGCAACACCGGATCTAGCAACACCACATTTCCCCTTATCTTAGGAACAAACCCAATCTTACAAATAAACAAACCCCCATGAAGTAATTAGCAAATAACTAAGAAGAAATGGTTATGTAACTATAATTAAACTACTAATTATAACAAAAGACTAATCTTTTTTGGTTAATAATTACATAACAGTCTCTAGTCCATACAGGTGGCTGTCTGACTCTGACAGCATGTCTGTCAGACCCAATGTCCTGTCAGTTATCCTATACTGTCAGTGGCAAAATAAAATCATCTAAACTAGTTAGATTATCTGAAACATATCTGCTTTGTTCATGGTAAGCAAGTGCAAGATGAATAGCATTTCATACCCAACCATCTGACAGTTTGTAAGTGTATGGTCCTTTTTTATAAGAATTTTCAATGGAGATGTGAACCTGGGTGCTCCTTTTTTGTAAGATGCTAAGTTTTTGTACTCGTATAAACAAACTGCATTTGAATTTCAGTGCCTGGGTGTTTATCTGTAGACATCTTATATTTTTGGTGTTTCTGTTTAACCTGTTTTTCTGGCTGCATGGATATATCAGATGTAGGCCCGTGTAATCCAGCAATATTTAATTTAGTCTCTACCATGCAATAATTCAGCAAGTGACTTGTGTTGTGGCATGGCACATAGCCCTGTCAATCTGTAAGAAATCAGTAGTGAAGGTTGTCCACACTTTTCTTTCCAACATAGGTGTCTGCAGACTATCTTCCAAACTTCTTTTAAATTGTTCAATTTCTCCATTAGCATGAAGGTAATATGTGGATGATCATCTATGTCTAATATTCCTCTGTGCCAGAAAGTTTCAAATTCCAATGAGGTATATTGCATTTGACTGTCAGATGCTAATCCTTTGGGGCTCCCTTTCCTGCTAAAGGCTGACAAAAACTTGATCATTGTAGCAGAGGTAATCTGTGACAAACACCACTTCCTTCCATTTACTGAAGTAGGGTGATAGTGTAGCAACAGTCACTGGGTGCATTGTTGACTGGACCTACAGTATCAATGTCAACCTTTTCCCATGCCGCATTTTCAAGAAGAGGAGTCTGTAAGGGTGGCACATGCATCACCACTATCTTATCATGTAATTGGCAAGCATTAGGATGCTGTTAGGGTCACCACTTCTTCTTTGTCACCACTATCAGTAGGATCCATTCAGATAATGCAATCTCTTCAATACCACTATTCTGTACTCATTTTTTAAGTTCTTGCAATACAGCGTCCCTAACTGAGAGTGGTAGATGGTACAACTTCTGTCATACAAGTGTCACATTAGGTGAAAGTTTAATTTTGTGAATAAATCCAAATGCACAGCCAAGGGCCTCCTCTGTAGCATCCTTGTTAAAGGTGGAGCCTGGAGTATGTGTCGTAGTGGTGCCAGATGGGGTAGATGCAATGTGCCCATTGACTAACTGTATGGTCAGTGCAGCAAACAAATCTGTGCCTGATGTTATTGTTTGAGTGTGAATGGAAGCAGGAGGGAAGCCGTAGGGCAGTAGAATTAATGTTGGACATCAGTTCAGCAGTTTCTATACAGCCAGAATCTATTTACTTGCAATAGTTTGGCCATGTGCCACTTAGTGAACGAAGCTTAGACTTAGTGTGCTACTTGATAAGCCCCATTCGTATCTTTGGTTGCTTATCTGTAACTGCCTTTTAATACATACTGCATACTGGCAGAATTCTATATCATTCAGGGTCAGGAAAGCCCTCCTCATTGTCAGTGTGTTGAGTAGTGGGAGTCAAGACTGAAAGGGTGAAATCCAGCTAGGATTTATTTAGAACCACCATGCAGATCCAGAAGCAGTTGCATCAGTAGTCCCTGACTCTCACACACACACACACTTTTCTTGCTAGTTTTTAACAAACTCAAAGACTACAATTCCCAGTATGCCACACTGGATCTAGCAACACCACGCTACTCAACTAACAGTTCATTCTGATCTTACCCAATTGTTTAAAAGAGAGTCCTTTGAATTGCATAACACTTCCTAAGGTTTACATTATTCACATCTCCTAGACAAGTTACATGCCGTCCTACAATAACACATACACATTTGCATTTTTAATACAATGAGCTCCTACACCTTACTGAATTAAGTCTCTTAACCTGGACAAACCACATGGAATTGTGATATTTCAAGAAATTGCCACAGGCCTATTTTACAGACTGCTTATCTGAGACACTGAGGTTAAGTGACTTTTCCAAGGCCACAGAGGGAATCTGTTTCACAGCAAATATTACAACTCAGTGTAAGAATGTGGGAAGTTTGGCCTAGCAGTCACAGATGGGCTGGAGTCCACAAGTCAGAGGCAGTAGTCAGTGAGCAGGAGTCAGAGGAATTGCTAGAGCTGAGGTCAGAGACCAGAGGTAGTACCACACCAAAGCCAGGATGCAAGAGTCAGGGTCATAATCAGGCTGGGTTCGGAGACCAGAGATCAGGCAACAAGGTGAAGTCTGAAGTTGCAGCAGGCCCAGAGTCTGCCTGGCTGCCCAGACAACCTCCTGGGCCACCCTCCAGGTTTAGATAGGGCACTGGGCCAGTCAGAGGGCCGTGGGGTACTATTACTCTGTGTCCCTTGGGTGGTACTTCCCACGATGCTTATTCTCCAAAGTGTCCCTGGCTGTGGCTCTGCATGCCTCCCGGTGGCTCTGGGGGACTGTCAGCCATCCAAGGCTCTGTAGTCCAGCATTCTAGTCCACAGATCCTTACATTCTGGAGCATATGGCTCTCAGCTTAGACCATTCCTTCTGTGAGGTTAATTTCACTGTGACAGGGTTGGGACTTACCACCGTGGCGCCTCCCACTGGTCACTCTTGGAATTAGCTCAGCCCATGGGGAGCGCCCTCTGCTGGTGGTATCCCATCTGACGTTGGTTCTCTGCCAGTGTCTGGACCCACATTGCTCCCTGCTCAGCAACGTCCATTTCAAGCCACTGCCCTCTGGCAGTGCCCCCTAGTCCATCCTCACCCCCTTCCATGGGAGTGGGGGTTAACAGCAGTCTTTCTCTGCACCCCAGCCACAGTGATCAACCACACCCCAAAATCTAACCCCTTGTGTCAGGGGTCTGGTGCAGTCCACTACTGCCATATCCAATGGCTGGGTGTACATGCAAGGGGGGGACCCAGACTCACCCTACACACTGGGTCCCGACCCAGGGACCCTTTGGCAGCAGCCTTCCTGCTCTCCTTCTCTCCCCTTGTGTGTCTCTCTTCCTGGGCCACTTCCCCTTCAGCCCCTTCCCTCAGGGCCTGCAACCTGGCAGGTAGCAGACTGGAGTTCCCTTCTGCTCCCCCTAGCCTGCTCAGCACTGCGCTGCACTGTCCCAGGTGCTAGTCTCCTCATGCAGGAGACAGACCTTCACCCTTTGAAGGCCTGGGAGAGACTACTTGCTTGTCTTCTAGGCAGCCTTTATATAGGGCCTAGCCTAGCCCTGATTGGCTGCCTCTAATCTCGGCCCTGATTGGCTCTCAGTAGGCCCTTCCCTGATTGGCTGCCGGCCTGCGCAGCTGCTCTGGCCTACTTTAGCCCCCTCTCGCACAGGGGTGGGGCAGCTGCCCCACCACATTCACTTTTTTAGAAAAAGTAACTATGAAAACTAAAATCACTGGACTTGCTTCCTTTTGGGAGCCATCCGTGGCATGTGAAAATAACTCATGGATCCTACTTTCATCTACTCATCTGGTGTACACATTCTCTCTTTTCAATCATATAATAGAATATTTAAAATTTCAATTTACCACCAGACTAAGATATTTACCCAAGCGCCAGGTGTAGTGCACTAATGGATTGCGGTAGAAAAAGAAAGGGACTAAATGTTCTTGACCTCATTTTACCACACAGAGTTTTGATATTGTTCATCTCATTTCAGGCCTATTTTAGATATTTGAGTTGAAAGTATTAGCTGGGTGAATGATGAAACAGGCAAATGGAAAAATCTGCCTATACCACAAAATGGCCGATTCAACACTTTTAGTCTTGTTTTATATTTCATTCTTACAAATTCCCCATGTGTCAATCTACACTCTTCTTTGATGCCACCCAATTACTTTGGATAGACCTGCCTCCTCCCAGGACTTGAGACTACAGGTCAGGAGAAAGGTATTTTCAAAGTAACATTCAGCCCCATTGATGATGAATACATGGTATCAGCATCAAATATGTTTTAAACACAAGATTTCAGTTTACAGGTGCCTCTAGATAACATTTTAGATGACCTCAGTCCTAAGTGATTCACCATTCCCAGTGTTTTCATTCCCAGTGGTCAGCATTACCCACGTTTACAGCTTCTCTAGTTTTTATACTTTGGGGAGGGGTGGAGGGGAGTGGATAATACAATACTAATATGTACTCATGAAATATGCCACTTCAAACACTCCTGATTTTTAACATGCTGAGTTAGACAGATTATCTATAGCTTTGCACATTGGAAAAAATAACCCCAATTATACATACATATGATGGGGGCTAATTTAGCTACAACAAATCAGGAAAAAGATCTTGAAGTCATTGTGGATAGTTCTCTGAAGATGTCCACGCAGTGTGCAATGGTGGTCAAAAAAGCAAACAGGATGTTAGGAATCATTAAAAAGGGGATAGAGAATAAGACTGAGAATATATTATTGCCCTTATATAAATCGATGGTACGCCCATATCTCGAATACTGCATACAGATGTGGTCGCCTCATCTCAAAAAAGATATACTGGCATTCGAAAAGGTTCAGAGAAGGGCAACTAAAATGATTAGGGGGTTGGAACGTGTACCATATGAGGAGAGATTAAAGAGGCTAGGGCTTTTCAGCTTGGAAAAGAGGAGACTAAGGGGGGATATGATAGAGCTATATAAAATTATGAGTGATGTGGAGAAAGTAGATAAGGAAAAGTTATTTACTTATTCCCATAATACAAGAACTAGGGGTCACCAAATGAAATTAATAGGCAGCAGATTTAAAACAAATAAAAGGAAGTTCTTCACACAGCACACAGTCAACTTGTGGAACTCCTTACCTGAGGAGGTTGTGAAGGCTAGGACTATAACAGCGTTTAAAAGAGAACTGGATACATTCATGGAGGTTAAGTCCATTAATGGCTATTAGCCAGGATGGGTAAAGAATGGTGTCCCTAGCCTCCGTTTGTCAGAGGCTAGAGATGGATGGCAGGAGAGAGATCACTTGATCATTACCTGTTAGGTTCACTCCCTCTGGGCCACCTGGCATTTGCCACTGTCGGTAGACAGGATACTGGGCTAGATGGACCTTTGGTCTGTCCCAGTACGGCCGTTCTTATGTTCTTATGTTTGTTCTGATGGATTACCTTCATTGGACTGATTACAGAATGGTTTACAATGTACCAGGGAAAGGTTGGCAGATTCCATAACTGAAAACCAGTAGATGAGCTGAAGTGCTTAAGTACAGATATATTATCTTGTAGAGTAGCTTGTGTGCTTCCTTCCGCCTTTTAATTTATTTTTGTTTTGGTCCAAACCAGTGCCTCAAACATTGGTCTCTGTTCATTTGTAAATGATTGGTTTCAGTTTGAGAGAGTGCCTCAGATACCACTGGAGCTGTCTTAGTCTCCAAAGGCCAGATTTTCCAAAGTGCTCAGCCTTTAGCAGCTCCCATTGCAACACTTATGGCTTGAACATACTGAGCTCTTTTGAAAGACTGGCCATAAGTCTTTTATGTTTTTTAATGACACAGGCCCAAATTCTCCATTCACTGACACTAGTTTTACATCCTGATAGCTCTGTTCACCTCACTAGTGTTATTCTTGATTTACAACGGAGAAAGTGAGACGAGAATCAGACCCATAATGCCTGGTCCTATAAACCCCCTCCATGCAGAACTCTCACTGAAGTTAGTGCGAGCTCTGCAGTCAGTTAGTGAAACTGACCTCTGGGCGGTGCACCAACACTAGCTCTAGGCACCAATTATGTCCCACTTAAGTTCTCAAAGCTTAAGTGGACTTACCTGGTACATAGACTCTATGCTAAGGAGTCTGTTTGACCCAGAGGGCTTGCAGGATTATATCACAACCCTGTGTTAAAGTGTTCTACTCAGAGAAGGGAGTTTGCAGAAACAGCAGCCTGGAGTTCCATGATTATTGTATCAGTGAAATCCACTCTAATTTGTTCTGTTTACAAGTTAAAAAGGACTTTTTTTTAATTGCCACCCATTAAAACTCAAGATGGCTTCAGCAAATCAAGCTGGGCTGCTTTTGTCTTGCACTTCATCATCAGTAATAAAAATTCTTCAGTTCGAACGTAATGCTTGGTCCAAAGTTCTCTGAAATCAATGGGAGTCTTTTCACTGACTTTAGTGCACTTACACCCTATTCCTCTGTCTCTACACCTTGTCCTGGGGTAAGCTGGCCATTCTTAGAGATTCAGTTATCGTACCTGCATGGAAGATTCACAAATCTTCCTCTCTATTCCTGACATATGATTGCTTTTCTGATATGTTATTTTGGATGGTCCACTGCCAGGCAAACCCCACAATGGCTAAAACCAGGCATAACTGACCCCAGTTGGACTGTCTACAGGGTTTGATATTTAGTATTAAAAGCATGAGCCTCTAACCACTTGAAATAAAGGAGTATCTCCATTAGCTAGCAGCAGTAGACTCAGAGTATGTCTACACTGCAATTTAACACTCACAGCTGACCCATGTCAGGTGACTTGGGCTCAGGCACCAGGACTGTAAAATGACAGTGTAGACGTTCGGGTGTGGGCTGGAGCCGTGGTGCTGGACCCTCCCCCTCAAGTGCATCTGAACACCAACAATCCCCATTACATTCCCATTAGACCCGAATAAGCAACTTATTTAGATGCCTACAAATATTTAACAAATAAAATATAGAGGGGGGTTGGAAGAGGGAAAATTGAGAACATTTGGGGGAAATGTTTCCTGTTTTCTTATTGAAATTTAAAATGGTGACCAAAAATGTCCTCACAATTTTGTAATCTGAAAAAATTCGATGAGGTCTAACTAATAATTAAGATTAAACTTTTGGTTTATATAGCACCTTTCTTCACCTTCTTTCCTGTGTATTGGCTCTTTTCACTTTGCTAACAGACAACATTCTGCTGGTACTGAGTATTGACCCAGAGGGTAGAATGTGTTTCTAACCTCTTTTCCCATCCCATTCAATAAAACAAATTATTTCCAAAAGTAGTTTTTAATTGTCGTGGAAGTCAGGAAGCCACTTCTAATTGTGGCTGAAACCCTTGAACAATGCCATTAAACAAAACCTCAGTCCTCCGAGGACAATAATATTGAGATAAGTTTCCCTTTAGTTTGTGAGATCAAAATGTCACTTTAAAGCTTTTATTGCCAGCAGACTGCTTATAATGCAGACTACTAGCTATAGAACTTTGCTTCACTTAAAAAAAAACATTTTAAAATAAAACATCTTGAAAATGATTGAGAATAGTAGACTCGAAGTTTAGCAAAGAAAAGGCATTACTGACCACTTCAAAATGTAATTCTTATCACAAGCAACAGATCACATTCACATGGCAAAAAAATGACTTTAAATCTGAGGGCAAATAAGAGCAGCAAAATGTTTTTTTTCTGTATAGAGAGAAGAGGTTTCTAAACTTGCAAGTAAATATTCCAGAACAGTAAAAATATGAACTAAACAGATATTGTCCATGCTTTAGTTCACTGTTAAAACATGCTTACTCCATATATATTTAAATATTAGACAAATGGGGGACATTTTCAAAGTTATGAATCGGACTTGAGTTCCCAACTCCAACTGACATTCCTTGTGACTTTGGCGCTTAACTGTTCTTTGTGTCTTTGAACATCTTTCTCAATAAAGATAGATACAGATTACATTTAACCTGGGGTTCATAGTCCATATTGGCTGTATGTTTTCTCTCTTTGTGTGGAGCTGCCTGCTCAGTGAAGTTTAAACCAACCCATAACAAAATACTGGATGTATGCGGCAGTATTTTGTAATAGGTTGGTTTAAACTTCACTGAATGGGCAGCTTCACACAAAACACAGGCAGACATGGAGGCTGCTCAGGAATCTGAACTGGGGCGTGGAGCAGGTTTGCTGGAGTGTGTGTGTGTGTGTGTGTGTGTGTGTGTGTGTGTGTGTGTGTGTGTGTGTGTGTGAGAGAGAGAGAGAGAGAGAGAGAGAAGCAGCAGAAATCCAAGGATATGGCCAGAATACTAAGAATGTGGCCCTGAGAAAAGCCTAGAGAGAGAGCTTTAGTGCGAAGTGCTGGCCGGAAAGGGGCTGTGAACCATGAGCAAAGAACTTGTCCCATGCTGTTTGATACCTATATGTTCAGGAGAAAAGGACTTTGTACATTCTTTGTAAATAAATAGTATTGTATTAAAAAAACCCTGACTCCGTCATCAATTTTTTCCTCATGACAGAAACAATCCTTAGGACTCTGAATTTTAGCTAACTGCTGGGATTAAAAGGGGGTAATAATATACTACTCAGTTTTAAAAATATATATATCAAATAGGCCATATAAGAGAACAATGAGGAGAGGGGTTGTATAGAGTAAGTTTGAAGAGATAATGTCACTCAATTTATTGGGAATTTTACGTTTGAATTGTAGTTTTCACTGCATGACTCTGCAGTTTCATGTATTGGTGCACCGTAAGCAAAGTACCTGCATAATGACTGTATCATTCTGATGTTTGGAAGTAGTCTAATGTCTTTAAACCATTTCAAACCATTTCCATGGCGAGTAATATATTCATGATTTGCTCTTAATGTTGGTGCTGTATTTTTGGGCTCTATTTTTTGCATCATATCCTGTGTCTGGATGGGTTTAATTAGCTTTTCTATTTTTTCACAATACATTTGCTTCCTCCTTAGGTTTATTTTTTCACTTTATGTTTTGTTATTTCCCAGGATAGGGAATTCCTCATAACTCATGTAATCAGCAGGAAATATGTATTGCTAATAAACTCTTAGAGAAGCAGAATGAGCAAAATCATTAAGTACACATTTAAATCCCTTTTCTTCCTTGTAATAAGGCTCTCTCTAATGAGCTGGAATATAGCTTTTCTTGCCCTCTGTCTTTGTTGACATTGATGGCCAAGTATTATCTGAGTAGCGTATTTTTAAGATAATATTTATAAATTAACCAATAAGCTTTCAAAATATTGTAAATGTTGGTGAAACTTGTCTTGGAGAGTGAATGCCAATAGTTAAAATGAAGTCAGCAGCAATGTAGGTTCCATCCTCTGGCCTGCCAATATGCCTTCATACCGATCTGGAAGGACTATATGTCTCCATGTCCAGTGAGTATTTGGGCTTTCAAAAAAAATGTAACTAAGCTACCAGCTAGTGCGTGTTTTGTTGATGGCTTTTACAAGGATACCTGTCCAGCAGAAATGAAAAGGAGACCAACAACTCATTTCACCTGATACTGAACAACCAGAACATTAGGACTTTTTTTCACTACTTATCTGGTCTGGATTTGAATCCAAATTCACTCTAGATGTGGAATGCACTTTATCCCTTTATTGATCTTCTTTAAAATAATGTTAATTAAAAACAAATGTCAAAATAACCCTAGAAAATGGATTGTCAGAGATGGATTTGCATGTTCAATTATGACTTTATTTTAAAAATGTTTCTCCTAGTGAATCATTGGCACAAATAATAGCAGTTAGACATGTCGCGTCAAGTTGTCTGCTGGTGTAAACTGGCACAGTTCTATTGACTTCATTGGAACTGCATCAGAAAACTAGTTAAGAGCCAACTTCTCTTATTTGCACCTATAAGTCAGGGCATTAGGTTCTAACTAGTAATGTTTGTTTCTGCAATGAATTTTAGATGCAAAAATGCAGGCACCGTTATTTGAGGACACAAAAATTACTGGGTCATAGTCTGTTGTAAATCAGGTCCTAAAAGGATACTGCCAGCTCACATTTAACCCACTATTCTGACTTTCCAAAAGGAAGAATTTACAAATTGTAGAACCAAGAAAGATGTGCTCATGGCATTTAAAAAAAAATATCTAATGGAAACAGCTCAGTAATTTTTTTTTAAAAGCTGTACCTTTACTCATTATATACATTTTGATACTCTTCCATGATACTGTGCCAATAAATGCACATCTTTACACTGCATGGCCCCTTTTTTCCCCACCCTCTTTTTTTTTTGGTCCATTGAGCAGGCTGCATAATTTTGGAAGTTCCTCCTACCTTTTCATCCCTTTCGCCTTTAGGTTTCTTTTTAGACCCAGAGGACATTAGAAAAAAACAATTTTTACATATTATTTAATCTATCATTATTTGAAGTGTTATAAATAACAGAGTAAATAGAGATTTTATGCCTCTTCCCCATTTTAAAAGGATTTTTTTTACGTAGTTAGTTTATTTCCAAATAAAGTCTTAAGGTCAGAGGACTAAAGAAGTATTAAAACATATACAGAATCACACATTTTCAAAGAAAAATGTTTTTATGCATTTACATAGTACATTTTTTTAAAATAAAACTGATTAAACAATTCCAGAAAGGCCACAAAATATTAGTGATAGAGAGTGAAAACGTAACTCTAGTGGTATTTACCTTGTTGTTTTACAGTCTTCACTCAGAGCTGTCCAGGAAAGTTTTTAAAAATCCATAATGGAAAAAAAGAGAAAAGAAAAGCAGGATACCCCGTTAGCTACTAGCACCCAAATGGCAGAACTTCAGTTCTGGGGGCTTGCAAGCAACCACACCTCACCTGCTGAGCCAACTAGAAGACAATCTTTAACCACATGACCATTAGCGCAAACATACCTCCCCCTTTCCCTGAGCCAACCAGAATATATCTGCAGCATGGTTGGGGTGTGGCTACTGGCTGTTGAACGGTTTGAAAAATGCATCTTTTTTGCAGAGCCTGTCAGAAATGGTCTCCTGCTGATTGAGGCACTAGAAAAACACTAACTAAAAACTGTTTGACTTTTGTGTATAAATCCAGGTTTTTTTTGCAAGAGATCTTTGACAGGGAGCCTAAAGATTGGACTATGGCCTTTTGGAAGACACCTACAGGCTCCAAGAAGCTTGAAGTGCCTTTGGGTGCATCTGTTCATGATCAGATCACTTATTTCACTGAACTGGCAGCGCTGATAGTGAATGCTGTTTTCCATCTAGAAATTGAACCAAAGAAGCAGGGAGATCCCAAGGAGATATCCATGCCTGTAAATGGGGAAAAAGACATAACTGTACCATACATACTTGAGGAGAGGGCTCCAGGAGCCCTTTTGCCTGCTTCAAAGCAGGCAGAGTCAAGGTATAAGGTAAAGCATTCTACAGAATTTTATAAGAAGTTGCTATAAAATTATAAGAAACTAAATGTATTTATGTATTTCTTGATAGAGATAAGAGGAATAGCCCACATACATGAGCATGGTAGCTGGGGGTGGCCATTGGAGGACAGCCACAAAAAAGCCAGTCAGTATTTGATGATCCAGAGATAGTTGACAATGTTATTACAGTAAAGCCACTGACTTTTTTTACTATCCCTTTGTCTCTGAAAAATTATCACAATTAAGAGTGTAAAACAGGCTCTCTTTTCTTTGTTGTTTTGTTTTTGATATGTACGCAGGACTGAGAGTCACCTTGTTATCCTCTTGCCTCTAGCATGAGGCAGTCTTGCTTGTACTTAGCTGGGTGTCAGCTTCCAAACACCACAGCCTTCTAGACACTCAAGCACTCTCACGTGGGCTATGCCAGCCCTTACTCTCACGTGGGCTACACCAGTCCTTATTACTCGGGTTAATAATAGGTGCACCCCAGTCTCCAGTGCACCTATGATATCCAGGCCTTTTCATGACTACTTACAGAAATACCAGGTCTGCTATTCCCAAAGGACCAGTATATACACCCGCTTGTAAGATTCAGCTCTGGTCCAGAAGGTTGCTCAATATTACAGCTCTTAGATATATTTATAGTGAAAACAAGAATAAGTTTACTAAAAAAAAGATTCAAGTGATAGTGAGTAAGGATATTGGAAACAAAACATTTATGTATAAAACAAAATCATAACACACTTTCTAGAGACTAAAATTAACTAACAGGTTAATATCATGCCTAAAGTTTTTCACCCAATGTCTTTTGCAGCTTTTCAACCAAGGTTGGCGTTTCATGAATGTAAATGCTCTGCCCGTTTACTTCCTGGGTGCAGGATGAGGGAGTGTCTTCTTTGCCTTCTACTGATACGCCCCAAAGTTAATTGTCTGTACTTTGAGACTGGATAGCCACCCATGGCTTATTTTTTCCTATGTACTGCTTGCCTGTTGATTTCACATCTCTTTGTTGACTTCATATGTAAACAGATATCCATTGTGTTAGCTTACAATGCTTAATTTACATCCTAACAGAGAAACAGATGAATAAATATCTCCTGTCTGACAGAAAACCTTTTTTCTTTTCACCTCTCCCGGTGATTCATACCTTGATACAGAGTCTAAGAACATATTTTCAGTATATATACATAATTCCTTACATAGTATCTATACATACATTTCACAACTGTATTAATGACTAGTGTGACCCCGGCTTTCATTTGAGACCACACATGCCATTCTTTGGTGAACCAGAATGTACATACCAGAATCAGGACATTCCTGTAACCCCCTTGCCAGCTGGCATTAAGGGGTTCTTGGGTCACACAAGCCATGCCCATGCTGGATTACTAGCAGGATGAGGAATAAACTGCCAAGGAATATTGAGCAGCCTGAGCAAGAGGTGGATGCGGAGATAACATTGCATAGAGCACTTTGAAAGAAACTGTTGTAAAATTACGTGGGTGTGTTTTAGTAGCTGGGCGCAAAGACAAAGAATATGGACAGGATGTGAAAACAAGATTGGCAGAGGACAGCAAGAGTAAGACTAATGGAGTGACCCTGGGGAATGATGGTTCAGAAACATGAGAATGCTCAAGGTACAAGTGAAAGTTTTTCAGATTGTCAGTCTCTCTCTCTCTCTCTCTCTCTCTCTCAAATTACTACAATAAAGAATCTAAAATGTGTTTTTTTCCCTCTGCTTTTGACAGATATCTGAATCTTCAGAGCATTAAACAGATTAAGAGAATTGCAAATCTTTGGGAATAAACCTCTGTTTTTACTAGGTATATTTCTGAAAGGGATGAAGCTCTTTTTAACCTCTGTTCTTTTTAACATCTTCCCCCTGTCTTTCTACACAGGCTTTGGACATGCAAAATAGCTTACAGCTGGGGCATCTCCTTTCCCCATACACTTTAATGTATTTTGTGCTAATACATATATGGCAGATTTTTTTTACAGGCATGATGTTTGTGGCTGTACAAAATATGGCGGTGCATGCAGAAATATGGTACCCTATGAATGCTTTGATATTTAGGATACCATTATAATGTTTGATAAGTAGCAGAATAAACGTGGTTTTGGGGCACCATTCCCAACCCGATGTGAAAATGTGCCAATCCCCTCTTTCATAGTACATTACTCTAATAGTCATACCTAAATGTTCTTCAGAAGAGCTCACATCAGTAAAACTGACCTTTTTTAGTCTGAAAACCCCAAATTCTGGTGGAGATGGTTGGTCCCTTTGTAACAGTTGTACATATGTGGGGTTTTCATTTGATAAGTGGGCCAGGATGCTACCGAGAAAACATAGGTTATTACTCTGGTTATTTAAATGTTTTCTTTTTGGGGGATAATTTTAACAATGCACAATAATCTTTAAGGGTCTAGCAACCTGCCTTCCCTCTTTCGAAGGATTGTCATAGTCAGCTATAGAGTACCAGTCCCCACTATCTCTGCATTAGTCTGCAAAATTTTAATGATGTTATTTAAGAAATCTGCAGCATTTATGTCTTTCCAAAATCACCTTTGAGAAAAGAGAGGGTGGTTTAGCCCTGCATCATCTAAACGTAGCTGTACAAAATCAGCAGGGCCTATCTGAGTGTCAAACTCTTCATGCAGAATTTGAATAGCAATGTGAATGGCACTGATCACCCGAGTGAAGGTTGTCACTCTGTACCGATTAGCAAAATAACATTCTTGAAAATACTGTAAGTGTTAAATGCTCTTTGATGTCTTACCCACTGTCTCACACACTCCAGATGCACCTGTGGAAACTCTTCAGATTCATCAGGAACAGGATCTCCCGCTCCTTCAGAATCTGGGAAAGAGGGGACGATGACCGTTCCTTCTGATTCGGGGTTAAAGTTATCTGTACTCTTTCCTGAAGTGCTGGATTAGGCAGATCTATTTCCCAGTTTTCTCTGGGGGAATTTTGTGAGCATACCCTTCTTCCTATGATTTTAACCTTTCTTGAAAGTGTTTTTGCTTTTTTAAGTTTCTTTGCTAATCTTTCCTCAATATTTTAGACCTTTCTCACCTTTTCTCCTACTCCCCTTTACATTTTCAGGATTCATGGGTAATCAAGACTGATGTTGTGAAGGCCAAGACTATAACAACATTAAAAAAAAAGAACTAGATAAGTTCATGGAGGATAGGTCCATCAATAGCTAGTAGCCAAGATGGGCAGAGATGGTGTCCCTAGCCTCTGTTTGCCAGAAGCTGGGAATGGGTGACAGGGAATGGATTACTTGATGATTACCTGTTCTGTTCATTCCCACTAGGGCACCTGGCATTGGCCACTGCTGGAAGAGAAGATACTGGGCTAGATGGACATTTGGTCTGACCCAGTATGATCATTCTTATGTTCACTTTACCATCCTCAGCTTTAACCAACCTTACAAGCAACTCACGAGTCTCTGTTATTTTTTGTTTTAAGGTCTCCCTCTCATTTAGGGAATCCAGTTTTTGAAATACTTCAAAAATTAGATTCTTAATCTTTTTCTCTATTGCAAATCTAACACCTGCAGATCTTTGCTCATTTACTATAACACCCCCACTCAGGTTTGTAACTGTTGAGGAGTCAGAAATGTTTAACCTTCCAGACACTGTGAAATGCTGTGAAATGCACCTCAGACCTGGGGTGCTCAGGGTTATGTGTAAGGCACACCCTGGAAGTACTGAGTTGTTAAAAAATCAGGATTATGAACACCACTTATGGGCAGTCTGTTGTGTGGGCGCGGTTTACCACTAGTCTGGCCATCCTTGGAAACTGTAGCTAAGTCTGAACCTCTTGTATTTCTTAAAACAGGGGTTATCTTTGCCTTTTTAAAGCTAGTTCTTGTGAGCTTTCTTCTTGTTGCTGTAGTGTGCCTTGGTGAGTAATGTTTGAGTCTGACAAAGAACATGTATAAACCCTTTTAGGATTCAGCAAAATATTCTAGAAGTTTAAAACAAAATCCTAGGTCTTTATTAATTATACTAAAATGTCAGAAACCTGCACAGACATACAGCCCACTGTGTTGTAAGCCCAGCACCTTAAGCAGTTGGCCACTCTGAGACAGGATTCTGCTCCTTAACAGTCTGCTAACCAAGTTAAGATACAGCTTTGCAAATTCTTGTAGCAATGTTTCCTTAGTATGTAAATGACTAGCAGGGTTGTAAAAACACCACACACTTTTACACTAAAAAAAAAAAAGAGGATAATTTAAAAAAAGCTTTATACATGCATTGTCATGTTTATTTCAAATTAATTTTGAGTGAAACCAAACCAAACTGCTTAGCATTAACAAAAACGGGGGAGGGGTGTGGAATGAGAGACATCCTAGTCTAACTTAATTCCTTATCTCTGCAAAAACAGTTTGATAATTACAGATCCTGCTTCTTTAAGTAGAAAATAGTGTTACTTTATATTGTACAAAACATCATATTTTAACTCCTATAATACTAAAATATTTGTAATTAGTACTGGCAAATGATTTTTAATGAATTTTAAAGCCTTGAGTTTATTTAAATTAAAAGCAAAACTTTAATATAGAGTTATTTCAGAAACTAACCAACATCGACACTTCCCACAACCATATTGTAAACAAAGCCAGAAACTGTTTATTACAAATAATTATGAATACCAGCAATACATTCTTGGGTATTATCAGGACTAAGTACATAATTTTGAATTTGAACACTGCCTTGATCGAATTCCAATAATAAAGAGAAAAACAAACTTTAAAATACAGTTATTTTATATTTGTAATAGTATTAATAATGTTAGTGTACACTGTTTTGTGCAGTTATCAGGAACAATGACAAAAATTTGAATTTTACCAAAATAGGTGCTATTCATATGAAAAAGGAAAAAAAAAACCAAAACTTTAAAATACACTTCAGAGTTGGAGTATTATTAAAAACAATAGCACATACTACCTTGTGGGTTATCAGGAACAACTATAATTTTTTGAGTTTGACTTCTATCTTGGTTTAAATTAAAAGGTAAAAAAAAAGTTAAAACAGTTAATTCAGATATAAAACATAATTTTGTAACATATTGCATAACTTATCAAAATTTATCAACCCTTCTACCAGATCTTGTGAAAATTCAAGGAAAACCTCATCAGTCTATTTAAAATAAAATTCAAACATTTATTACTAAATACCACATGTGTTACACACACACACACACACAAAGTATTTTCTTTTCCCATATCATTGTCTCCCATTGTGGCAAAAGTCTTACGTGGAATACATCAGCAACCTTTCATAATTCCTTTATGATGCATGCCCAGTTCTCTGTATAGAACACCACATCTCAAAAGGGAACAACCCTTGTAATGGCTCAAAGAAAGGGTGTTTAAAATTAATCCATACAAAGAACCCCCCCCAACACATTTTTAAATTTAGAAATATCCTGGTAATGACGTCTTTTTTTACTAACTAATACATAATAGCATTGTAAAACACACCAACACAGGTTTTTCATTTTTTAAGGGTGGTATAGATTACATTTTAAAAATTAATATTCATTCCCATTTTATTTAGTCCTTTATTAAAACCAATTTCTTTAGCAAAAGGATATTGAAAGAATGGCCTACGTGACCCCATAAACCCCACATAAAAGTCCTGGTTTTTATCTCAAGCCTTTAGAAATCCATGACTTAAATTTTATTTTTTTTTATGGAAAAACAAATGTAAAAGTGGGTATAAAATATATTGACATTCCCTTGTATTTATGTCGTTACTTTAGACAATTAGAAAGCTATGACTTGAGGTTTTTAAACTTACAAACACACATTTGTAAATGGGGATACTGCTATTGCCAAGACACCTGTTTCTTCCCAAATTACAAACTATATCTGTATAAACTATTTTTACAGGAGATTTTGCATATTACACACTTTGTTTAGGCAAACCTTTGCTAAACTTGGATGAAACAGGGACCTGACTCTCTGGTGCAGAATGAAAATTATTTAATTATGGAAATGATGTAAACTTAGCAATTTCCTGTTCTTGGCCTTTCTAGGATGTAATGTATAGATCCAATGTAAAAACAGATGCATGTTATGTTTAAAAGGCTGGACTAGTATAGCTTTTAAACATTTTATTTCAAGTCTCATTTTATTTAATTTTAATCCTATGGAAAAAAATATTTTGCTGAATACACTGCAAAAGATGGTTTTCTTAGGAAAAAGGATGAGGGGTTGGGGGGGACATGTTTCTCAGGGCAAGTCTACACTACAAAATTAAGTCGAACTAAGTTACACTGACATACACCCACCGGATTAATTGAATCAATTTTACAGGTCTGTACGACCCTCTTTTCGTCAGTGGTGCACGTCCTCACCAGGAGCACTTGCATCTATTTAACTGCCAATGTGGGGCATTGTGGGATGGTTTCTAAAAGGCAGCAATAGTCGATGTAAGTAATGCAGATAGCTCATCTCCATTGATTGGCCTCTTACAGTTGGTATGGCTACTTCCACATTTTCATGTTCTCTGTATGTATAAATATCTTCTTACTGTATGTTCCAGTCTATGCATCCGATGAAGTGGGCTATAGCCCATGAAAGCTTATGCTCAAATAAATTTGTTAGTCTCCAAGGTGCCACAAGTACTCCTAGTATCTACACTGACACTGCATCGACCTCACTACATTGACTTAAGCGCTTTGCCTCTTGCAGAGGTAGAGTTATTAAGTCAGTGTGGTGGGTGAGTTACATTGGTGGGAGCTACATTTTAGTGCAGACGCTTACAGAGCTAGGTTGACGTAAGCTGCCTTACATTGATCCAACTCTGTAGTGTAGACCAGGCCTCAGGAAACCGTGTCAGAGGGGGCAGTCTTTATCTGTCTCCTTCACACAGTTACAAAAAATATAGCTTGTCTTTTTTAACTTTTTTTTAATTGTAAAACTCCTCTATAAATTGTAGAAGCAGCAAAGAATCCTGTGGCACTTTATAGACTAACAGACGTCTGTTAGTCTATAAGGTGCCACAGGATTCTTTGCTGCTTCTACAGAACCAGACTAACACGGCTACCCCTCTGATACTTGATCTATAAATTGTGGAGATGTTATGCGGATCTCAAAAATCTTCACAATTTACAAATGGTGTCCTGTAAACTGGTGCTACAGAATTTAAATTCAGAGGCCTGCACACAGCTGAAGTCAAAAGGCACCTATGTCCAATAAATATAAAAAGGCTATGAAGAAATATAGTACTTTAAGTAAATAGAATAAGGGAAATTGGTATAAAGATTAGGCATGTCTTTCATTAGGGTCTGTCTATCATTTTTTATAGACCAGGGATGGCCAACCTGAGCCTGAGAAGGAGCCAGAATTTACCAATGTACATTGCCAAAGAGCCACAGTAATACGTCAGCAGCCCCCCAGTAGCTTCCCCACTCCTGCTCCCAGTTTCTCCCACCCACCAGCAGCCCCCCCAATCAGTGCCTCCCTCCCTCCCCATCAGCTGTTTGGTGGCATGCAGGAGGCTCTGGAGGAGAGGGGGAGGAATAAGGGCACGACAGGCTCAGGGGAGGGCATGTGAAGGGGTGGAGTGGGGGGCAGGGCCTGTGGCAGAGCCAGGGGTTGAGCAGTGAGCACCCCCCGGTACACTGGAAAGTTGGCGCCTGTAGCTCCAGCCCCTGAGTCGGTGCCTATACAACGAGCCACATATTAACTTCTGAAGAGCTGCACGTGGCTCTGGAGCCACAGGATGGCCACCCCTGTTATAGACATATGCTAAAGCCATTATGTAAAAAGAAGAAGTTTGGTTCCTGGTACAGGATTAAAACCAAATAAGGTTGTCTGCTAAATTTGCATACATTTTGTTAAAAAGCTGATAAAGAAATCAACATGCGCATTCCTTTTGTTTGGTATTTTAGCTCCAATTTACATTTTAATATGATACACTAAATAAAGCACTGTGTTCACAGTGACTGAAAAAATATGCAGTAATTAAATATCCGTGGATAAACCATAACATGCTGTGTTCAGAATGACACAGAAAAATTTGATGCATTTTAAAAGAGGCCCCTTGGTTAAAGACTACCTTTTGATTGACTCAGCCAAGCAAGCATAGGATCAGAGGGTTCGAAGGGCATGGTTTGTCACAAGTTCTCAGGACAGCGGTTTCTGCCATTTGACCAGTAATAGTCTGTGGGTTGAGATGCTTTTCTCTTCTCTCTGTCCTACCCTTTCTGGATGTTTTGAAACTTTCTTGGTCTTCTCTGAAAGGTGTCTGTCCCTTGTAGTACAAACTAGCCCTCTGGTTATAGTTTTGCTCTTTATCATTAATATTTTGTGACCTTTGTGCAATTGTTTCATCAGCTTTATTGAGAAATATACTACCTGCATAAAATTATTTTTTCTGAAAATGCATGCTTCTCTCTAGAATACTTCTCCTTTATTCCTCTATCATTGAGATTTTGTACAATTGTTTTAATGACTTTATTTAGAAATATACTAATTGCATATAAATATTTTCCTCTAACAATGAGTGTTAACATGTATATGTATTACCACTTCTTCATTCCATGGTTAAGGTTTTTGTAAATTATTTAGTGAGTTTATTTTAAAATGTACTAACTGTGTGAGTTATTTTTCTCTAAAAATGAAAAAAATGCATATTAACATATTTTTGTCTGAACATTTCTTTATTCTGCTGTTACCAAGATTTTATAAATTATTGAATGTCTGTATTTAGAAAAGTATTAATTCCATTACAATGTTTTTCTCTGAAAATGCTTGTTGACACGTTATTCTTCTGTCATTCAGACTTTGTGCACATGTGTACTAGACTTTGTGCAGAGTTGCACTAAATAGGTAAAAAGCATATTCCTCTTAAAATGAGGGAAAGGTATGAAAGCTCTATTTATCCATTTAGTTCTAATGCAGCCAATAAGAATAAACTAAATGAAAATTTTAAACAACTTTTTATCTCTATCAGCCATTTTGAAAAAATGCCTATGTCAAAAAATGAAACATAGGGTGGGACATAAAGCAGAAAAGAGGCATGGAAATGTACATGATGAGTAAAGGTATAGTTGTTTTTTTTACTGCTCAGCTCTTTTTAAATAAAACACACACCTTCAATGTGTGTAATTCAAGCATTGCAGAACTAAGAATTTGAAAGTGAAACTGACACCATTAAGTTTCATAGATTCATAGAGTGCAAGATCAGAAGGAACCACTGTGATCATCTAGCCTGACCTCTTGTATAGTACAGGCCATAGAACTGCCCCCAAAATAATTCCTTTTGGGGGCAGATCCTTTAAAAAAAAATCCAATCTTGATTTTAAAATGGCCAGTGATGGAGAATCCACCATGACCTAGGTAAATTGTTCCAGTGGTTAATTAGCCTCACTGTAAAAGCAAACACCTTATTTCCAGTCTGAATTTGCTAGCTTCAACTTCCAGCCATGGGCCTTTTGTCTCCTATCTTCCCCCTTTTTACCCTCACCTTCTGTGGTTTGTTTAAAGCTCTCCTTACTACTCTAGCAGCCAGTCCTAGAAGAGATTGGTTCCCCTTCTGCTGGGGTGGAGGCCATCCAAACTATACAGCCCTCTCTCCCCATAGAGGATGGACCAATGTTCCACCAAACCAATCTCCCTTGCCCTCTTCACCACGTATCTAGCCAGTGGTTCACTTACGGAAATTCTGCCTTCTGTCTTCCTTCCCTCATGGGACAGATAGAATCTTGGACATTCTTCTTCTTCAGCATGCTTCCGAGTTCCCTGAAGTCATCTATCATCTGTGAGATATCCCACGACAGTGTCATTAGTGGTGATATGACCAATGGATCCTTGCCAGTTGACTTCAGAAGTCTACCTTATCTCAGAGTGATGTCTTGGTTCTTGGCTCTGGGAAGACAATACACCCTTATGGTGTCTGCCTGTTGCTTGTAGAATGTTATTTGGATTCTTCTTAGTTCTGAATCTCCAACAAGAATTCTTTGGACAGTTGGAGATCTGTGTGTTCACTCTCAAAACTGAGAGAATAGCAAAAAGTAAATACATGGCATATACAGTGAAAAGTAAATAGTATTTCTTTAAGTTTCTTTCCATTTTAATATTCTACGGTATTTGGTAACTGTTATAGATTTGTTAATTCTCTCATGTATAAAATAAAAGCCAGAACCTGTAAATAATCACATACTGTGTGTATGATCATAGCTTGTTTTGAGAATATAGCCCAAGCCCATATACCAAAACTTTTAATTTATTCAGCTTTCAGGTGCCTTTTGTTTGAAGTGGTATGTTTAGTTTGAAATAACCAAATCTTAGCCAAGATCAGGTGATTGTGTTTGTCTCTGCCTAGGCCATAGTCAATTTGAATCTGTCTTCAAAAAAAGAGCATGGGACAATCCTGGGAGCTAAAAAAACCAATAATCCTTACTTCACTCCACTACCGAGTAAATTAGCTGAAAGAACTAAAATGATAAAAGAGATTGACGGGCATCGCAAACCAGCACAGCTCTGTAAAATAAAATAAAATTTCACCAGCATGCTAGAATTCTTTGAGGAAGTCAATAAACTAGTGGATAAAGAAGTGATAGTATATTACATTCAGCTTTGCAACAAGCCTTTGATAAAGTCCCTCACTAAAAATATGTATGTTCTCACTATATTCAGGTAGATTTTTACCAGTTAATTTTCAAGTCTGAGTGTAAAATTGACCTTGAAAACATATGCTGATTGACTCATCATTCCAAATGTTTATTTTTCTGCAATAGGTGCAGATGCAAAGGTTAAGTATCAATATCATATGGATCTATTTGCTTATTATGAATCAGCCAATCCTTTTCAAATGTCAACGTTGACTAAAACATTTAGGAAGGATGCCATATTGGAATGGTTTTTATGGGAAAAAATAGAAAAACAAATGGTCCCAGCAAAGTCATCCCAATCTTAGGTGCAAAATTATTGTTGGAATTTTGCACCTAAGGAGGCTAAAGGAGTCAAGTGCCCAGTTCCCACTGAAATTTTTATCTTTGAAGGATCATGGAAGACAAAGGGACTTAAGCACATGCTGAAAGTTAAGCACATGCTTATATGCTTTGCTGAATCAGGGCTTTACTGGGTAAGTGGCAGTAATAGAGAGAAATTAGGTGATTAGAGGCTCTTTGCTCCATTTGAGATATAAAGCAGCTACAGCAGTTTTCCCTCTGTTTTGAGCAAGTATTTTGAGTGTCTGCTCCGTGTGAGAACCTCAAACGGATTCTTCTACACAGCCAGGGATCATGAATGCCAATTTTCTTCTGTATTGGGTTCCTCTAAAACCTGAATGCACAGCTCTTGCCTTGTTATAGGAAAATCTGGGAGTATCACATTCTTTGTGGAATTCCTCTCTCAGACTTCAAAGAACTAATTATTGGTCAGTGGGATATAAGTACATTCTTAAAGTTAAACACATGCTTAAGTGCTTTGATGGCTTGGGGTCTAGGTGCCCCTTTCCCTCATCCCCTGGCGGTTTCCATTATAACACCAGCCTTTTCTCCTTTCCCTCTAAATGGTGCCTACCTTCCCCTGGCAACCCCTGTCCCACTCCCTTTTGTATCCACTCCCCCTCCTCCCCATTTCCTTTAGGAGAAATCAACCTTTGGATTTAGGGGACAGTCATCAAGATTGTGTTTTGGCTCCCCTACCCTCACACAAAGCCCCACTGTGTCTTCAGACTTCACAGGCCCCAAAAATCAACCCTGTGAAGCAATAGGGATTATTCAGTTTCTGGCAAGGACTGCCTTATAAACATATGTAAACAAGCTTTTTGAGTCCTGTGATTTCCTTATGAACAAAAGCAATTCCATCCCAGGGCAATGACAGAGCTAGTACTTCTTGAGATTACTTTAAAATTTGCCTCTAACAGAAATGAAGCACTACTGAAAATGGAAAAAAATAATACTATCTATAACTAGGGTAAAAGAACAGTTTTACAAATTCCACTATTAATGCAAGTCACTGCAACAACTTCAAATAAGGCTAATCTAAACATTCTTCTCAGTTCTGCATTTAGATTCCTGGAACTCCCAATCACTCAAGAATTTCAACCACAATTTACATGAGATATCCTGTTGCAATAAGATGCAGATAATCCTCGATGAATAATCTTCCATTGGGACAAAAAAGCATCACTCTGACTTGGTGTATACATGACAAGGCTCACCAAAGTGCCAGAAGCAATAACAAAACAGGGAAGGTGAAAAGCAGCATCTGATCATTTGAACGGCCTGGACCTGCACAGACATATAGCTTCTGTTGCAGTAGAATATCCACTATTATTCATCCCCTTCAAACTACACTTAGCACAACCACAGAGAGAGAGAAAACTCAAGTGTACTTATGATGCCTCATAAAAACTAAATCTAAAAAATAGTTTAATATTATGCATAGCCAACAATTAAAATAATAGGACTGTTTTACACCTTTATTTTTTGCCAGTGCAGTGACCTGCTTATACTGGGAACATACCCTATAAGTATAACTTTCTATTTTACCTAGGCAGCAGGAATTTTCTTAGCTGTACAAAGCAATTGTCCTGTCTCTGGGTAGTCCCTGCTAATACTAACTATTAGTTTAGGCAGCTTCCAGAAATAGTTATTTGACTTTACGAGCAAGGAAAATCCTGCAGGGACAAGCATATGGATGTCCTTACTGTGAGGTATTTAAATAAATTGCCTTTCAGATCAAATTTAAGGGTTTTATAAACTAAACGATTTCAAATGTCAGTTTCCTATTAGAAATACACAGGGAACAAATATCAGAGGGATAGCCGTGTTAGTCTGGATCTGTAAAAGCAGCAAAGAATCCTGTGGCACCTTATAGACTAACAGATGTTTTGCAGCATGAGCTTTCGTGGGTGAATACCCACTTCGTTGGATGCAAGACAGGGAACAAGTTACAGGATAAATTACAGGGTGCTGTATATCTACTGAACCCTATACATTGCTACAGTGATCAACAGCACAAGATCTATGGATCCTGCACATGCCTGTCACAACATGTGGCGTACCTCATCCAATGCACTATATGGCTCAACAATAACTATGTGGGTGAAACCAGACAATCACCACACTCTCAGATGAACTCACACAGGAGAATGATGAAAGACAAAAACACCACGTCACCTGTGGGTGAACACTTTTCACATCTAAATCTGACCTCTTAGTCCCTATCCTGAAAGGAAACCTGCACAACACCTTCAAAAAATAAGCCCAGGAGCTTAAATTCATAACTTTGATACACACTAAAAATCATGGACTGAATAGAGACACTGAATATATTTAGAAATCTATAACCCACTAACATCCTCTCCTTCCCCCCCTGTGACTGGAGGGGTGTTAACGAGTCTCTTCACATTGAAATTTCCCTTGAAATATGTGTTAACTACTTATGCTAAATAATCTGTTCCACCTTGTATTTTAGCTGTCACACTCTAACTTGCACTGATGCAGCTCTGCCACTGTAGCGCTTCTGGTGAAGATGCTCTAAGTTGATAGGAGAGAACTCCTCTGAGAGGCAGTAGCTATGTCAGCAGGAGAAGCTCTCCCACCGACATAGTGCTGTCTACACAGGGGTTAAGGATTGGTATAACTTTATGCTGATGTTTATGCCCATCATCTCTTTGATGGATGAGATTTCCACCAGCAAGAAGTGGTACAACTCTATTTGGAATGAACACAGCTCCATGAAGTCTTTCTACTTCAATTTTTGCAGCACTAGTGATGAACTGCATCAGCTTATCTTAATTGATGCACAATCCATGAAGGTGTAGCATATCAATTAAATTGTGAGACCGAACGTCAAGGTGTAGCTGTGCAGGAAGGCTTATGTGCAGTGGCGAGATAATTTTGGAATTGCTGTGTACTCAGTAATTGAGAGATATCTTCTCTGAATGTCTTCTGAAGGATGATACTCATTGCTATCTGAATTATTTACCACTTTATCTATCAACCAAAGGTAAAATTCCTGCATCAATCAGGGGTCAAAATGGGTTGACCTCTGTAAGCCACAATCCTCTGGCTTTGGATAATATTCTGAGGTGTTCACTTTGGCTATTTCAGACCAAAGGATTGAAGTGACATTTTACAAAACCACTTGTTCATTTGAAAGCTGTTCATCAGGCTCACTTACTGGAAGAACATCTCTTTGGAAAATTGAAGTTCCTGCTTTGGATTGCTAGCAGCTTGGATAACAGTAGCTAATGTTATTGTGCTGCATAGAACAATGATAGATTTGCCTTGTCCATGTTGTGCATGGAATGAAATTGCTGACCATAGTGCCAAATATCAGAGGGGTAGCTGTGTTAGTCTGTATCCACAAAAACAACGAGGAGTCTGGTGGCACCTAAAAGACTAACAGATTTATCTGGGCATAAGCTTTCGTGGGTGAAGAAGTGGGGTTTTTTACCCACGAAAGCTTATTCTCAAATAAATCTGTTAGTCTTTAAGGTGCCACTGAACCATAGTGTTTTCCTAATGTTGCCTGTAATTTGTTACTGAAATAGCTTGCAGTTTCTGCAGCTGAGGGAAGTAGGGCTTTATGTCTTTGTTGCAGCATGAGCCGGAGAAGAGCCTTCTTGTTGTCTCTCTCTCTTCAATCAGCTGATAAATGCAAAGTCATAAGGTGGCTGTATCATAGGCACCAACTTTTCCAGGTGCTGGTGGGTGCTTGGCCCCTCCCCTGCCCCAACTCCACCCCTGCCCCGCCCCAACTCTGCCCCCTCCCTGCCCCTATTGAACCCTTTCCCCAAATCCCTGCCCCGGCCCCGTCTCTTCCCCGAGTGCGCCGTGTTCCCTCTCCTCCCCTCTCCCTCCCAGCACTTGCCGCCGCGAATCAACTGTTTCATGGCGGGAAGCGCTGGGAGGGCGGGTGGAGAAGCGGAGTGCAGTGTGCTCAGCGGAGGAGGCAGAGCAGAGGTGAGCTGGGGTGGGGAGGTGGGGAGCTGCCGGTGGGTGCAAAGCACCCACCAATTTTTCCCCGTGGGTGCTCCAGCCCCGGAGCACCCATGGAGCTAGGGTCTATGGACTGTATTGTTGCAGTGTAACTAGATGGTTTTGCTTTAAGAGTCATTTTACTTAAGTAGGAAGAAAGGAATGTTGACTGATAAACAGCATTCTTAGCAATCAAATCTTCCACAGATATTACAAGCAACGTCATCAGCTTCTCATTGAAGTGCTGCTTAGATAGGTTGATCTTTCAGATGTTTCTTTTTATGAAGTTTCTTGTGTGTGTTTTTCAGAAAAAAAATGTGAGAGGACCAACAGCTGGAGGACATGCTTGTTCCGCTGGCTGTAGAAGCAGGTGAACATGATCTCTAATAAGAGTCAGTCTGTTTTTGTTCGTTTGTTTCTCTCCGCCCCCCTCCCCCCGCCCCGAGTTCAATCCAACTCTGAGATGTGCCATATTTGACTTACTTGAATATTTCTGAAAGCAATGCCCATGAGAGTATTGGTGGCACATCATCTAAACCAGCAAACCCATCCACTAGCCAACAATACAATTAATCACTCCTGGCTTCTGGTGCCAGCACCACAGAATTCCACCCAGCACTGGTGGCTTTTGACAATTTGCATTCTTTTGATTTTCTTGACAAATAACATTTTTCTAAGTTTGTGGAGAATCTCTTTCTCTTTTATACAAGCTGTGAGTGGCTTACTTCCCTGGAGAGGTAAAATTCCCCAAGTTTATTGTTAGCATTACAACCACCATTTTTCATTTTGTACAAATGTATAGACCAGTGCTAAATTAGATATAAATTAGATCTATATGTTATTATCAGAATTGCCATTTTTATCGAGTGAGCATTTTGATTAAAGTGCAATATAAAGCTGTGTAATGTTATGTCTATTGCTAACATTGACTAGTGCATAAATGTCACTGAATTTAAAAACTAGTTTCTAGAATGTTTCAAAGGCTAGTACTGCATGCATAGGCAATTTCAAATTAAAATCTTCTACCAGACAGACTAGATGCTACATTTGTAAGCTTTTGTGCATACAATGGAGAAGCAGTGCTTTAGGAATTCATGTACATTTATAGCTACCCACTATGCAGTACAAACTATAGGCACACAATCTACTTACACTGGTGCACAGCCATCAGTTTGAGACCGATCTGGTCAGCAAATTTCAATTAAAAATATGGAAAAGTATTATAATCACTTGTGAGATACGTTGACAATTAAAAATATGCGATGTGAAAAGCTTTCATATTCATATTTCATATATCACAAAATATTAATATTTGCCATTTTTGCTGCATGCTAAGGGAGGAGCCAGAGAGTTAGAGGTGGCTCTCCCATGGTGGTTGCAGAAGTGAGAAGTCCCTGAGAGAAGGACTCTGAACCAACGGACGTGGTTGGTGGCTGGGAGATGTTTGACCAGCCATTGTAGGGTCTCCAGCAGGAGAAGATGCAGAAGACCCTGCAGGGCGTCCAGCAGTCCCACCAGGCCAAGAGACAAGCCTTGCTAACCTAGCAGGCAGAACAGCAGAAAAGCCTATAGGAATTTATAAGAGATCAGGCCAGCATGCAGTAGCAGCAACTCCTGCAACGAAAGCTGAGTCCGCAGTAAGGGATGGCACCCAGCTTCTGGGCTGGGGACTCTGCAAAATGGACCCAGCTGATTATCTGGATGCCTTCCTCGGTATGTTCGAGAGGGTAGCCATGGGCACCAGATGGGATAGGGCAACCTGGGCCCTACAGCTGGCTCCCTACCTGATGGGAGAAGCTCAAGCAGCCTACATGGCCTTGAGCAAGGAACAGACCTGGAACTATGAGAGGGTGAGGGCAGCCATCCTAGACTAGGTTGGCCTGTCAGTGGAGAAATACCACCAAAAGTTCCAGTCGGCCAGATGGACGGGGGCTATGTGGCCCCGGGCATTCACCCAGAGACTGATGGACTGGGCCACCTGTTGGGTGAGGCCTGAGACGCAAATAGTGGGGGAGATAATGGATGCCCTCATCCTAGAACATTTGCTACAGGGCCTCCTCGAGAATATCTGAGTCTGGGTCAGGCAACATCAGCCAAACACGGTCAATGTGGCATTCAAGCTGACATAGGAGTACACAGAGGAAGACATTTCCCGAACAGAGGGCCGACCCTATATAGACAGAGAGTCGGGGAAGAAGCTGAGGGACCTCCTTCCTGGGAAAGGCCTCGAGCGGAAGGAGGAACCCCGAAGAGCTCCCAGTAGAGCCGGTGTAATTGTTTGCTGGCAGTTCAAGTGGCCGGGTGAGAAAAAGGGGGACTGCCCAGATATGGAATGTGGGTGGGCTGAATTTTGTGGCTGGACTAATGCTGGAGGGCGGACAAGGGGGCAGAGGGTGGGGAGGAAACCCCATTGGGACCTGGTGGATACAGCTTCAGCCTGCTTGCTTGTCCAGAGGGGGCAAGTAAAACTGCACTGGATAATTCCAGGTGCACGGATGGCCCTGGAGTGTATCCACAGGGACAGGAGATACTGTCTTGTGGCACAGGTTCCCCCAGAATTGTGGGGCAGCTTTAAATGGAAGCGGGTCGGGGTAGAAGAGGGGTTACTGTACCCCGCTGTGTTAGGTATGGACTGAGGCCCTCTCCAGGAGGGAGAAGGAAAGGTTCCCCGAAGAAGGGGGTGGGGACCCCTACACTGAGAAGCCCCGGGAAGGAAGAGGCGCAAGGTCCTCAGGGTAGCAACCATGAGAACCCTAGACAACAGAGCCCAGATAGGGTAGACAGAAGGGAAGGAGATGCAGGGGAGATGGCCAGCCCAAGCCCCTTAGAGGGAGAAAAGGGGCGATGAGCTCCCCACAATGCAGCTCCCAGGAAAAGAAACAGCGACCCCGATTGGTGGCTTAGGAGAACCTGAGGTCCGGGGTGTCCAGCAGGAGGTCAGGATTGGCCCTGACCCCCTACTGGAAGAAAAGGGGATAAAGGAGAAGGGACAGTGATGAGCTGCCAAAATCTTAACAACCGGTTCCCTATAAAAAGTTCTGATTTAAGGGGGGGGAGGGGCCAGGGAGAGATCGTCATGGGGCTGGAGGCCCCTGCAGGGCCTGGGCCAATTGCCCCACTTGCCACCTCCCCACTCCTCTGGCCAGCCCTGGAGCTTGCAGCAGCCCCCCCTGCCCCCACCTTGCTAGGCCATTCAAAAAGTGGCAGCAGGACAACTCCAGAGCTCAGCTGAGCTGCCCAGCTGATGCTGGCTGCTGGCCACGCTGCAGCTGGGGGGAAGCAGGGGAAGGGCCGGGGGAGCCTCAGCCTCCCCAGCTGGGAATCCTGGGAGCAACAGGATGGTCCGGCCTGCAGACCAGAGTTCTTTGCCCACCCCCTGGCCCTTTAACAACCGGTTCTCCACGGAGGTCTAATTTTAGCAACCGGTTCTTGAGAACCTGTGGGAACCTGCTCCAGCTCACCACTGAGAAGGGATGTGATTGGTGTGAGGACCTATGGGTGGCGTCAGAGTGTAATTTTTGCAGGTGGGGGATGAAGAAACCCACAGGAGATGATGCAGGTGATTGCCCAAAAGAGTGGGAGAGACTTCCCCAGACGAACCCCACCAGAAGGGGGTGGAGAGACCAAGGAAGGATGAACCTGGTGGTTCATAAGAGGGAGGTGTGTGACGGGGTACTGCCTAGGAAATCCTGAGCCAGACCTCTGTCCTGCCAGCTCCAATCAGGAAAGGGGAATTGGAGCTGGCTGAGTAAGCCCAGGCCTGAATGACAAATGGGGAACAGCTGCTGGCCTCCTTAGCCAGGGGCTACATAAAGGCTGGCAAGAAGGAAGCCAGGGGGAGAGTAAAGGGAGGAGCCAGGGAGTTAGAGGTTGCTCTCCCTGGGTGGCTGCAGAAGCTGGCAGTCCCTGAGGCTGTGAGAGCCTCATGCTGTTTGCAGGGCTGGCTCCAGGCACCAGCTGACCAAACACATGCTTGGGGTGGCACCTTGGGGCAGGGGCGGTACTCGGGTTTGTTGTTTTTTTTTGGTTCGTCGGGGTAGTGCTGGAGGGTTGTTTGTTTGTTTTTTGGCGGTGTGGCGCTCGGGGGGCTGGGGCTTCGGGTGGCGCTTGAGTGGTGCAGCACTCAGGGGGGCGGGGCTTTGGGCAGCGCAGCGCTCGGAGGGGGGCAGGGGCTGGCACAGCACTCGGAGGGGGGGCGGGGGCTTCGGGGGGCATGGCGCTTTGGGGGAGCAGGGCTTTGGGTGGCCTGGTGCTCAGGGGGCGGGGCTTTGGGTGGCATGGTACTCGGGGGGGCGGGGGTTTCGGCAGCACTGGTGGGGGGTTCGGTGGTGCTCGCGGGGGGGGGGGTATGGCGGGGCGGCGCTCTTCTTTTTTGCTTGAGGCGGCAAAAAAGTTAGAGCCAGACCTGGCTGTTTGTAGCTACAGGGTGGTGGGAACTTGTACTGTAAATAAAGAGCATGGGTGATTGTGCTAAAGCAGAGGCCTCTGGCTGGTTTGTGGGCACAGAAGTGTCTGAAGATAAAGGTGCCCTGTGCCCTGTTACAGTGGGACTTCAAATTCAAACACACTTTAGAAAAAGTTTAGATTCAGAGCCTAGCTTTGTGCCTTTATCAACTAAGAATGCTAAACAACTAGTTTCAAGAGGCAATGTGTATTCACAACAGTAATTCATGAAGATGCCCAGTTGTGTGGGATTGCGGTCTGTTACTTTCTCAAATATAACAACGGTAACTAAAAAAAGCAATCTAGAGCTCACGTTTTTCAATCAACCAGCTGATGGCAGCATTTCCCCAATGTAGTTGAGCAATAAGAGTATGTTACTGAGACGTGCTTGTTCGTTTGTTGCTCATTATATTATGAGACGGTACTACCTATAAAGAATTGCTGTTTTGTGCCAATTTCCCTATGATATGCATTTATTCACATGTGATCCTTTGTATTCCCTGCAGTACCTTACTTAATGAAGACAGCAGTTCTTAGGTTATTAATAGCTCCTCCGACTTATCCTGTAATGCTTATTGTCCTCCATTTCAGCTTATGTAATTACAAAAGTGTCACTTTGGGAAATAAACATTAAGGAGCAAGTGGTGCTTTGACTAGCCCAAGGGCATAGAAACAAGAAAGGGCACAAGGAGCCTCTTGAAGAGAAGCAAAGAAGGAGCAGTGTCAAAGGAGCAGTTCAGACCAGGGATGTCCTTATTGAGCAACCTGGAAGACTAACCCTGAGATCCACAATGGGATTTAGGCCTTGTTACACTCAGCATCACAGCATCACAGTGCCTAATTTTTAGGCACCTAGAAAAATCACAGGAACAACACTGTGATCCACTGAGCTAAGTTAGGCCCCCAAGACCTCCAGAGAGTTAATGGGAAGAGATAGGTACCTAAGAATGCAATCCACCAAGCCAGTAAATTAGCAGGAAGCCACCTACACCAGCCAATGGGAGAGTACAACGAGAAGGGTGTGTACTAAGCCCCACCCCTCTCTCAGAGATAGGTGCCTAAGTCTAGGCTGCAGGGAGGCACCTATCTGTGCTTGAGATGCATGAACGGGAACCCACCAATTGGAGTCAGGCAGCTTAAGAACATAAGGTATTCCCTGCGGGAATGAATTAGGTGCCTGCTTTGCATCACACAAAACTGTACCCCAGCCTTAAAAAACTTTTAGCTCAGTGGTTAGAGCACTCATCTGGGTTCAATTCCCTCCTCTATCTAATGGGGAGAAAGGAGTTAAACAGGAGCCTCCCATCTCTCAGGAGAAAGGTCTAATCACTGAGCCATGAGATAGTCTGATGTCAGTCTTCCTCAGTCTCTCCTGTTGAAACTGTTCCCCTGTGGATAAATAATGAATGAATAACTGGAAAAGAGGGATCGGATACAGGGTCTCCCACCTCCTGGGTGCATGCCCTAACCATGGCACTACACAGTCATCCCCAATCTCTCTTTCTCTCACCCAATGACTGGTCCTCTGTAGATAAATAATGAAAAAGTAATTGGGCCAAAAAGAGAGAGAGAGAGAGAGAGACTCTCTATAGCCCAGTGGTTTGGATAGCCAGCTGGGAGGGGGCCCCCTGCTCAAATCCACCAAGAAAAACAGGAACAACACTGCACTCCACCAAGCTAGAGGGCTAAGTGGGGAGCAACATAGTCCAGCTAGGCCTCCAGACAGGAGCTGTGACTCAGACAAGCACAAGCCTGACCCCACATTCAGATGGTCATGAAGGACATTGGCTACAGTGAAACTCTGCTCTAATAAGTTCCCCACATTGGACAGCACAGGGACACACAAACGATCTGTGAAGTACATATCTTAAATGGATTGCAAGGTCACACTCAGAAAAGACACCACCAGAATCTGGGAATCCACTAAGTCCCGCACATGGTCCCAGTTCTGGTGATGAAGGAAGCCCTGCCACACTGACACGAGATTGTCCCTGCCTCCCTATCAAACAGAATGAGGCTGGGCATGCTAAAGGCCTCGGTCAAATGCTGGGATGGACTGCTCAAAGAGGCACATGTGAGCAATGTCCACCAAGGCTGGGTTTACAAGGCCATTTCGTTGCAGAATGAGGAGCTGGACACCCAAATTGCAGTGGTTAATGACATAGCTGATGCATTTATGCTTATAGTCACCCATAACCAGGAGGTGCACATTCAACCCACATTAGCAGGGTCTCAGCATTGACTCTGCTGGAGACCAGCCCCCACCCCAGCACCCCCAGATATTCACTGTCATCACACGGGGCATGGCCATACTGCAGATTGCCCTTTTAGCCTCCCCCTCCTCCCCAACCTTCTCTCTACTCTCCTTCTCCTTGCTCTACAGTCCTTCCCCCATCCCTTTCTCTTCTTGCCCTCCTCTTCTCTCTCCTCCTGCTCTCTGTCCTATCTCTTCTGTCCATTCTCCTCCTGTTTCATATCTACTCCCTCCTCACTCACCTCCTATTCCTTCTTGCTCCCCTAATCCCTGTCCACCTCTGACCTTTTCTCTCTCCTCTCTAGTCTCCTCTTTCTATTCCTTCTCACTTCCCTCCCCTCTTCATATTCTCCTCTGAATCCTGGAGCCCCTCCATGTTCTTCCAACGAGCACTCTCATCCTGTCCAGGCCCCTCATCAATCTATTCTTGTCTCTCAGTTTCATTTGTGAAGCACTCCATCCCTTTTCTCTGGTCCCCTCTGCGGTCAGCTTGACAAATGGCTTGTTCCTCAAAGTGCAGTGATACCCACCGGTGGTTTTTTTACGTTTATGTTCAGCTGTTCCCCCTCCAACTCCCAATGTGGTCCTCTCCTCCTGATCTTTCTCTCCTGCCCCTCCTCCCCAGCTCCTCACCTTCTTCCTGACCCACACCATTCCCTCTCTCCCTCTGTCTGGGGGACTCCCTCCTCTTTCTTCCCACCCTGTTCCCCCACAGAAGAAGCTATTCCACCCCCAAACCTTGACTTTCTCTCTCTTCCTGGACCATCCCTTTTTTTCCTAAGATTTCTAAGACCTATGATGGCCTAGAACAGCTCTTGCTCCCATATTCTCCTTCCTCTGTCAACCAGGGACAGTGGGCTTCATGCACATGACCCATCATGGATGTTGATGTTGCCCAACCTTGGCAGCCGCAAGAGGTTACTCCTCCTCCTCCAGCTCCTTCTTCTCTGTGTGTGTTGCCCCTCAGGAACAGGAATCCCCCACTACTTGGCAATGTTATACAAAATGCAGCATGCCAGGAAGATCCATCTGGGACTGTACTATAGTGTCCTACAGGAGGTATGGGAGATGCTCTCTTTTTCACCTACCAGGTGGTGGCATGGGCACAGTTGTACCGCTCCTCTGCCCAGCTGGAGGGGTTCCTGATGGGGGAGAGGAGTCCGGGTTAGAAGAGAGATCCTTTGTCACCTGTGGGCAGGACATGTGTAGCAGGGGTTAGACACCTATCCCCATAGAAGGATTGGATGTGGGGGTTCTGAGTGGTCAGTATTGGCTTGGGTGGAGCATGCATTGGACAGGGACAATGGAAGAATATATGGGGTGGGGTGATGTGAGGAAGGGAAGCCTACGCCCAGATCCTCCAATGTATGTAGGCTCCTAACATCCATTAAACTCAATGGGAAATTAAATTAAATACGGCTGCATATGATGTCATGTATTGTCATAGTGGAAGTACTATCAACTCATAAATGTTAATTAAAACAGCACTATAATAGCATAGTGTATAATAGTACTAGAAAAAAATAGTATAATACTAAATATTAAAAAAGCAAACTATAAATTCTCCAGCTTCAACATATAAGCCAACATCTAATTATTTCTGAGGAAACTTTCCCTGGAGACAGGTTATTCCATAACTGCCTACTGCAGGGTTCTTCCTCTGAAGCAATTAGTACAGGCCATTGTCAGAGACAGGCTGTTGTACTGGATAAATGATTTTTCTGATTAAATATTGCAATTCATACTTTCCTGAGAATTGCAGTTCCCAGCTGACTCCTCAAAACAAACTTAATTCCTTCATCAGTGAATTGACTAACTTTTAAAAAGCATACCACTGTCCAATCATCTTCCACATATACTGCATACATGTAACTAAATTCACTCACCCTCTCCATCTCCAGAAAACAAAAATTGTGGCTTCCAAATGATATGGAATCGTTTTAGCCAACATAAAACAACAATTACAACTACAAACATTATTTAAACAACAGCAACTACAATTCAAACAAGAATGCTAATTGTGTTATTTATTTAAATTAAACAAACTCGGCTAAAATTAACATTCATTCTATGGTAGTGGAAGGTTGCTTCCATCAATTATCTATGTATCTATCTTGGGTACCTGTATGCCCCTCTTACCATAGCATCTGAGTACCTCACAATCTTCCATTTATTCATCCTTACAATACCCCTCTGAGGTAGGGCAGTGCTATTATTCTCATTTCAGACACAGGGAATTGAGGCACAGACACACTAAATGACAATACTAGGCCTCACAGAACATCTGTGGGACCCCATGGAATTGAACTCTCATCTCCTAATCACTGACTGGCACCCTAACCACCAGCCCATCCTTCCTCACATTGGGGAATAAATCTTGTTTTATTTTAGAAAGGACAGGGAACTGACTCATACATTCAATCAAAATGAAATCTCTGTTCTTTTGCCTATAAATGCACTACTATTAGTTTTATAATAAAAAAGAAATGAATCCCCAGGTTTGATATAGCATTTATAATAAGTGTATCAAGTAAGCAATGATAGGATAGAAGTTGTGATTACTCACATGGCTCAAGGCACTTAAAAACAAATTGCTGCAGAGGCATTTAAGCCATGCAAATAGAAAAGGGCAAGGAAAAAGAAAAAGAGCACTGAGACATAGGTTCTATCCTTCCAGAACAAGGAGGCAAAAAAAGATTGAAGGGGGCTGAAGCGTCAGTAGAAATACTTTCCTTGAGTGACAGCTTTTGCCTGGCCCCTTCCTGTCCTTGTTAGTGGAGACATGTTGCACCAAAGACTGCCATGGTTCTCTGAATACTTCTTAGTAGTCTGTGGAGAGCTGAGTTTCTAACTCTGCTTCCTTTATTCAGCTACAGCCAGGACACCTGTGGAAGGAAGGAGGAGCACCTCTAGAGGGTATTCTATAAGGCTTGATAATATACTTGCTGAACATTCAAAATTTTCACTGACTTTAACAGGAGTTTTGAGTGTGGTACAACTGCAAAACTGGGCCTGTAGTGGTTAGTTTATTATATTGCTACATGATGTGATACTCAGCTCTGAAGCCTTGGGTACGTCTACAGAAAGAAAAACCCACAGCACCAGTCTCACAGCCCAGGACAGCTGACTTGGGCTCTGGCTGCAGGGCTACAAATAGCAGTGTAGACATTTGGGTTTGGTCTGGAGCCCAGGCTCTGAGACCCACTCCCCTCGCAAGGTCTCAAATCCTGGGTTCCAGCCTGAATCTGAAAGTCTATGCTGTTATTTTGTAGCTCCACAGACCAAGCCCCACAAGCCCAGGTGAGCCAACCAGGGCCATGCTCCAGGTCTTTTATTGCAGTATACCCTTAGAGTATAGGCATTTTAAAAAATTTGTTCTAGTGCTATCAGTTGTTGATCCAGCTTCATCACTTCCTTTTCCTACCAATGAAATCCCTCACTTGTCCAATTCCACCCCTCTCTCTGTTTTAAGAACATAAGAATGGTCATACTGGGTCAGACCAAGGGTCCATCTAGCCCTGTATTCTATCTTTCGACAGTGGCCAATGCCAAGTGCCCCAGAGGGAATGAACGGAACAAGTAATCATCAAGTGATCCATCTCATGGTGCCCATTCACAGCTTCTGGCAAACAGAGGCTAGGGGCACCATCCCTGCCCATCTTGGCTAATAGGCATTAATGGACCTATCCTCCATGAATTTATCTAGTTCTTTTTTGAACCCTGTTATAGTCTTGACTTTCACACCCTCTGGGAAAGAGGTCCACAGGTTGACTATGCATTGTGTGAAGAAGTACTTCCTTTTGTTTGTTTTAAACCTGTTGCCTATTAATTTCATTTGGTGACCCCTGGTTCTTGTGTTATGAGAAGGAGTAAATAACACTTCCTTATTTACTTTCTCCACAACAGTCATGATTTTATAGACCTCTATCATATCCCCCCTTAGTTGTCTCTTTTCCAAGCTGAAAAGTCCCAGTCTCATTAATCTCTCCTAATATGGCAGCTGTTCCATACCCCTAATCATTTTGTTGCCCTTTTCTGAACCTTTTCCAAGTCCAATATATCTTTTTTGAGATAGGGCAACCACATATGTACGCAGTATTCAAGATGTGGGCATACCATGGAATTATGTAGAAGCAACAGGATATTTTCTGTCTTATTATCTATCCCTTTCTTAACGATTTCCAACATTCTGTTTGCTTTTTTCACTGCCGCTGCACATTGAGTGGATCTTTTCAGAGAACTATCCACAATGATTCCAAGATCTCTTTCTTGAGTGGCTAATTTAGACCCCATCATTTTATACATATCATTGGGATTATGTTTTCCAATGTGCATTTTGTTGCCCTTTTTTCCAGATCATTTATGAATATGCTAAATAGGACAGGGCCCAGTATAGACCTCTGAGGAACACCACTATTTACCTCTCTCCATCCTGAAAACTGACCATTTATTCCTACCCTTTATTTCCTATCTTTTAACCAGTTACTTTGCTTTCCCCCTCCTGTCTTCACCCCCACACTTACCTACTTCACTCTCGCCAGTCTTATTGTTCTGTATGTTTAGCAAGTGGCTTTTTATTGTTTATCTATTTTTGTTTGTCTCTTGTCTACTTAGATTGTAAGCTCTTTGGGGCAGGGACTCTCTTCTATTCCATGTGTGTACACTGCCTAATGCAGCAGCCTGAGGGCCTTTGCATGCTACTAGGGCCTGGTCTACACTGGGGGGGGTCAAACTAAGGTACGCAAGTTCAGCTACGCGAATAGCGTAGCTGAACTCGAACTACCTTAGTTCGAACTACTCACCCGTCCAGACGCCGCGGGATCGAAGTCCGCGGCTCCTCCGTCAACTCCGCCACCGCCGTTCGCGGTGGTGGTGGCGTTCCGGAGTCGACGGGAGCGCATTCGGAGTTCGATATATCGCGTCTAGATGAGATGTGATATATCGAACTCCGAGAAGTCGAACGCTACCCGCCGACCCGGGCGGGTAGTATAGACATAGCCTAGAATACAAATAACATAATAATAATTAACTCCCACAATCCCATCTTCTTTCCACTTTTCCCCTCTCTCATTTCGGCCCAAGTGCCCATTCAAAATATGCATACTCAGATCATACTATCAATCACAGCTTAACATGCACATTAGGACATATCCTTCATATATGCCCCAGCAACATTTTCAGAAGTGGCCACTAATTTAGTGGGCCTCAATCTTTAGGTGCCTAACTTGCCACACATTGTTCCTGGTTTTCAGGAGCTATTGAGGATCTGTAGCTCTACTGAAGTCAGTAGGAGTAGGACCGAGCCTTTAGGGACTGATCTGCCATGAGATGTGTGAAGGTGGACCCCTGTGCTTGTATGGAGTCCTACTGAAGTCATTGGGTCTCCAATGGGGAGCAGGGGTAGGCTTTCACACTTCTCAGTGCAAGTCTTTGTTTGTAAAGACATGTATTCATTCTGAACCAAAAGACAGACATGGTATTGTCTTATACTTACTGAAGTCTGGGTTTTTCTGAGGGGTGGGGTGGTTCAGTGTTGGACACAGCTTTCCTAACTAGTATACATGGGGAGAATAAACATTAATTTCTCTCACTTACGTGCAATTTTTTATCAGTGTGTTATATGTACGGTAATAATTCAGTCCACTCAGGAATGCCTTGATGAAAACAATACTTTAGACAGCAAAGAGCTACCAATGCTTAGAAACCAGGGGACAAAACTCTCTGTTAGCGTAAGTGGTCAAAACTCCATTGAACTCAGTGAAGCTGCACCCATTTACACTAGCAAAGAATTTGGCTCAAAGCTGATGGACACCTTAGAAATAAATAAAGGGTGAAATCCTAGTCCCACTAATGTGAATGAGAGTTTTCCCTTTGACTTCAATGAGGCCAGGATTTCACCCAAGATACATATCTTATCTGTCACAATTTACCTAATTACTCTTCAAACAGGGAAAGCAACTGGAATTTAATCCTTTCACATACAGACTAATCACTGTGTGGCAGATTATGTTTTTAAAAATATGTCCAGGGAGATACATACCACATAAGGATACCTACCTGATAGAGATATTGATTTGTCATTCTTGGCATAACTTTTTGACAGCTAAGAATTCATTCTGTTTCATGTTTAAGGCTTTACTGTTATCATCTCTATAAACCAGCAGAGCATGAAGATGTTGGAATTTGTATTCAACCATAACTAAAGAGTTACCACAGTAATGTTTTAAAGTTCTTCATTTTGAGGCGTAATCTATTGCAGATGAAACATTAAGAGAAGAAGCAAGAGCTAAGCCACTGAGATATATGAACACAGACTCAAGTATAATGAGTGTATTAACTCTGTTTACAGATGACATTAGACAATGCAGTACATGGAATTTTAATCACTTACACACCCAAAGAGCTGTTTGCAGATTTTTCTATATGCAGCTTCTACAATGCTCATAGCGATTTTGCTGTGTAACATTAAATATCTGTGCCAAAATCAACAGCAGACTTCTTTTTCATCCTCTGCCAACTAAATACTTAGCAGATGATAGAACGGTTTATCATCAGTAAATACTGATGTGATTGATGTAGGAATTTGTTAACTACCAATCCGTATTTTTTCATTTACTCTTTGTGGTTATGTTCTCTAGCTCTTGGGTGATCTTTGGTTAATACTATGATGTTTGTTCTTTCAACTACTTCCAAAATAAAGAATACCACAAACAAGCATACAATACTTCTACAAGATATATTATCATGAACAATTAGTGTGCAATGTTCTTCTTGTCTTGTCCCTGAATTTACAGTTTCTATGTTATTCCAGACTCCACAGTGGAGCTGTGTGATCTGTGCACACTGATGTACTTGTCCAGTTAGAATAGAAAAAGATACCCCTTTGTGCAGAATATTGCCCTGAGAAATAATCCTTATTATTCTTAGGGCTTGGCTACACTTGCAAGTTGCAGCGCTGGTAGAGGCTTTCCAGCGCTGCAATTAGTAACCGTCCACACCTGCAAGGCACATCCAGCACTGCAACTCCCTGGCTGCAGCGCTGGCTGTACACCTGGCCAGGTTGGGGTGTAGCGATTGCAGCGCTGGTGATCCAGCGCTGCTCATCAAGTGTGGACACACACCAGCGCTTTTATTGGCCTCCAGGGAATAAGGAGATATCCCAGAATGCTTTAAACTAAATTACTCCCTTTGTTTTGTTATGCAGCCTCTCTTTGTTTTGTTGTGAACCTCCGGAGCTCCGTTTCTACCCGAGCTGCTTATCAGCTCCTGTTTGCTGTGATCAATCTGTGAACAATCAAATGAGATCCTCCTCCCTGTTGTGAACGAGCTCTGTGGAGCTCCTCCGTTGCCGCTGCTGCTATCTAAAAAACAAACAGAGCTCCTGTTTGCTGTGATCATCTGTACCTGGCTGTAAACAATCAAATGAGAGGCAGGCAGGGAAACTGCGGGGAGTCATGTTGCCTGCAGGCTGTTTGCAATTAAGAGTTAAGACTAAGGGGTCGGAAAAATGTTCTGATTTTTCAAGTCAGGAAGCTAACACACAGTGTTGGCTCCAAAAATCCACTCTCTCTCTCTCTCTCTCTCTCTCTCCCCCCGCTCCCTGTCACACTAGACCCCACTCCACCCCCCTCTTTTGAAAAGCACGTTGCGGCCACTTGAACGCTGGGATAGCTGCCCATAATGCATCACTCCCAACAGCGCTGGAAATGCTGCAAATGTGGCCACACACCAGCGCTGGTAGCTGTGAGTGTGGCCACACACCAGCGCTGCTCCTACACAGCTGGATGACCAGCGCTGCAAACTACCAGCGCTGCAAACCGTAAGTGTAGCCAAGCCCTTAGACTGGTTGGAAACCTCACCAGCAAAGTGAATGGAGACTGAACTCTTTACAGGTGGCTCTTCTACTTCTGAAGCAGCCCCCTTGAGGGTTTTGTGGAGAAGTGTGCACTAGCACCACCTGTCTGTTTAGGTGCTTACACTGCACCCCTCTCCATGGTATTTGACTGGCAGCTGTGTGAGATGCTGTATATCAGTTCCAGTGCTCTCAGCCTTTCACACACATTACATTTTTTACCAATGTAAAGGAAAAAAGTGAGAACATGTAAACAATGCATCTCTTTTACCTTGCCTGGTATTCTTCCAAATACATATGGCGTATTTTTAAATTTCTATCTCTTACCTTGGCCATCACACGCTGCTTGTGTTCAAGGCAAGAAGGCAGAATAGAAATAGGAATTAACTATATTATGGCCCATCCAGAGTTTTCCCCATATCTTTGCCACTCCTGCTGAGATATTTTTCACAAATACATTATACAGAATCCTAGATTTCAAAATGTTGTTTCCACATGCTCTGGTGCCCTTGACAGTGCAAGGACCATCCTTCCCTTAAACCCTGCATATAGACACAGCAGCTGTCCATGTTCTCAGGGACTACAAGGACTCCACAGAGCTAGTGACACTGTTAGTGCAGCCCCTTCTCCACCCCGGTATCAGTCTGCAGAACTGACTGAGCACAGAGGAGGGCAGATACATCACCTTTTCCAGGAGCAACCCAATGGTTGGGCTCCCTGGACTCTAACAGGCATTGTGCCTGAGTCTGCTATGATGCTTCATAGAGCTATTGCTGCGATAGGTCACCCTCTACAGGGTCTCCAATGCAGGGTTCTGGCAATGTCACAATCTGGCCTTACCATAACATTGCATCATGCTAGATGTCTTAATGTATTATGAAAAAAATATTAATCCTAAATGTCATAGGCACAGATACATTGTGTGTAAGAATGTTCAAGGGATGGTTTGACAGGGACCCATTTACCGGTGCTTGGTTGGCTAGCGCCTTTTGGATCAAGCCTGCACAGAGACATATTGCATTTGTTGTTGTTTGCTGTTTTTAAAAGCTGCACGCGGAGGGGGTCTCTTGACACACAGTATAAAAGGTTTTTAAATCCTGTTATGAAAAAGTACAAAGATGCCTTACATGTATTTCTTACTATAAATTTTTCAGCAGTTGAGCAATGGTTCTTCAGAGGACTTGGAGGACACTGACAGGTCCAAAGGACCGAGTGGATTGGGCCCACTCTGTTTTTGCCCAGACCCAAAATCAGATGCTCAACAGAATGCTGAAACAGAGGGGGATGCTTATTCCATAGGCCTGTACTGTCTAAAGTTGAGGGAGAAATTCAGTATTAAGCCTGTGCGAGTTCATAACTGTAAAATCGTGATGTGTGCAATTGTGTGAGCGGCTGCGCACAGAATCATCAAGCACTGCCTGAGAGACAAACAAAATGGGTGTGCCATAGATGCCCCCGGTCAGAGGCATCACGACTGCGAGTACTGGTCTTTAGATTATGTGAACTGTAAAATTAAAGAAATTAGTGATAGTTGTGTATGGAGAGTGTGTTAAATGTCATCATCACGTTGGGATATGAGCTGCAGTGCCTCTGTTGAACCCAGGAATGTTTAGCTCTAGGGGCAGAACTGGTGGACAAAGTGACAGAGCCCGAGGACCCAAATAGCGTTTTAGATGAAAGCATCAAACCGACAGGTAAATGATTAATGCGAAATGTTGAACGTCTACTTCATTCAGCAAATTAAAAAATCTTACTAAGAAAAAACACTAAAAGTTAGAGCGTGTTTGGGGAACAAAACAGGGCATGTTGGAAAATAAAGTGTCAGTTGAAAATAACAGTGTGAAGCACGTTTTTATGGAGTTCAAGGGGTGTGGGACATGTCAAAAGGGAAATAGGTTGCCCCCCTAGTATACGTGCAGTTAGGTTACAGTTTGTCAACAACAAGAGGCATATAAGCGGATTGTTCCTCTAACAATAACCCACCCATCCTACCCAGCCCTGCTGCCTGTGCATGAGGCAGGGCCGGCTCCAGGGTTTTTGGCCCCCAAGCGGTGGGGGTGGGGGGGAAGCCATGATCAGTGGCAATTCGGCAGCGGGCCCTTCCCTCCGAGAGGGACTGAGGGACTCGCCACCAAATTGCCACCGAAGAGCCGAACGTGCCGCCCCTTCCTATTGGCCACCCCAGGCATCTGCTTGCTGTGCTGGTGCCTGGAGCCAGCCCTGGCATGAGGGATATAGGCTATTGGGGCATCTGGACCATTGCAAAGCAGCCCCAGAACCCCTCTTAAATCATACTGTCTTCCACTTTGGCTATTCCTTTTCATTCTCACCCCCAGGGGCGGCTCCAGGCCCCAGCACACCAAGCGCGTGCTTGGGGCGGCAAGCCGCGGGGGGCGCTCTGCCGGCGCCGCGAGGGCAGCAGGCAGGCTGCCTTCAGCGGCTTGCCTGCGGACGGTCTGCTGGTCCAGCGGCTTCGGCGGACCGCCTGCGGGAGGTCCGCTGAAGCCGCGGGACCAGCGGACCCTCCGCAGGCAAGCCGCCGAAGGCAGCCTGCCTGCCGTGCTTGGGGTGGCAAAATGTCTAGAGCCGCCCCTGCTCACCCCCCCATCCTGGGAACTCTGCATTAGGGCTTAATCATGACCCCTCTGATTTCAACAATGTCTCAGGTCTCTTGTCTACTGGTTCATATTATTAAATGCTGTACAGCATCTAGGGCTACAGTTTGCATAAAAGTGTTTTATAAAAACAAAACAAAAAGTATTCCCTACAGGCTTAGATAAGATACTGATAAACAAAATTGTAATTGTTGCTTTGCAGGCACTGCTACAAAGTATCTTTAAGTTTGTTTTTGTTAATATTTCTGATAGGTTATAGGATGGGGGAAATAATAACTTATAAAGTGGGAAAGTGTTTCTGACTGACAAACACTTGACCGTGCTAAAGCATAACAACTAATGCAGAATGGCTGCCTATAAAACTGATTCATTAAAAGAGTTATCAACATTCCCCCTAAACCTCAGGACAGCTTTCTTACCCCCATGGCCTGATCTCTACAGCTGTGGCTTTTTTTAAAATTTGTTTGTCCTCAGTTTAGATTTTAAAAAACATTAGAAAAGAAGAAAGTGGGGAGGAGGGGAGGAAATGAGTAGGAAGGTGAGGGGGAGGGGCAGACTCTGTATCTCTGGTTAAAAACAGCTAACTTTTTTTACATAAGCTAATTTTTTCTTGTGTTTTTTTTGTATAAATCCAAACTTTAAAAAGCAATCTTGTGTCATTTTTTGCTAATTTTGTTTTTTTATTAAAACACATATGTAAATTCCCCTCAATTGCCAGTTTTCATATTTTTACCTAGTTGCTGTTTTGGTACTTTAAAAACATTATTTTTAAAAGGACAGGCTAGTATCTTAAGCCTTTTTAGTTCACTAAACTTCTACAAAAGACCCCTAAGGGTATGTCTACACTACCCGCCAGATTGGCAGGTAGTGATCGATCTATCGGGGATGGATTTGTCGCATCTAGTGTAGACGCGATAAAATCGATCCCTGATGACTCTGCCATTGACTCTGGAACTCTACCGCGGCAAGAGGCAGAAGCGGATTTGATGGGGGAGCGGCAGCGGTTGACTCGCCGCCGTCCTCATGGCCAGGTAAATCGACCTAAGATACGCCGACTTCAGCTATGCTATTCGCGTAGCTGAAGTTGTGTATCTTAGGTCGACTCCCACCCCACCCACCCCAGTGTAGACCTAGCCTGAGAGTGGCCTTGGTTTTGTTTCAGCTCAGTCAATATTGCTTTTTCATGTTAAACTTTAAAACAAAGAAACAAAAAGCCCATAATGCTTCAAATAGGCCTCACTGCATACAGAATGTCCTTATAAAAGATCATGTTATGTTAGATCTCAGTCAACACTGTATTTTCATGTTAAATGTTTAAAAAAAAGTTATATAATGAAACACTGCACTTTTAGCAAGTGTTAAAAGTATGGAGGAAAGTCGAGGGGTAGGGTGTTCTTTAGATAGGCTGTGAGCTTCATGCAGTCATAAAGCAATGGTTTTTGTCTTTTACAATCAGTAAATGGAATAAAACACTTGTTATAACTTTCACAAAGTGTCTCACCATTTGTTAAATCTTTAACAGCGTTTAAGAAGTTAGGAAAGAAGTCTGTGTAAAAAAAAAAAAAAAGCAACCTGAAGGGGTGACACCTAGAGCATTGCTAAGGCAGACTATAGTGTATGGATCACTGGATAGCCTAATTAGTCTTATCTGTTTTTAAAATGCCGAGAAAGACTGGAGCTGTGGCTGTGATGTATTATTTTAATAATATCTATGGACCCAGAGTAAACACAGGAGCTTGTGCTTGTGTCTCAGCACACAGGTTGCAAACATTTAAAAACAAAAACATTCTGATAATGCAACAGAAAACATCATACTTCAATCTAAAAGTCCTAAGAAAATGAAAGCTTAATACAACTTTCACATGGATTTGTTAAAAAGTGGGGAGGAAAATAAACTTCTCTTTGATCCACTGGATTACAGAATAAGGGGAATATAAACTAGTTGTTACTAAGATCCTGTGGTTTTAACTCTGAGGTGTTTCTCCAGGCTCATTTTTTTTTTATTGAAACGCAGATGTAAAAATGTTAAATGGAGGAGGTCTCTGTCTTCATATAGGCTGGTCTTTTAAAGTGTTTATTCCTTTACAAAACTTAATATAACTTTCACTTGTATTTGTTAAAAAGTGGGGGAAGAAGCAGCCTTCTTATCTGTGATCCAGTGGCTTACAAAAGCTGTCTAACAGTGGCTTTGCTGCAAAAGCATGCTGCCTCAAATTGTCCTTACTAAAAATTGACCAATGTTAGACTAAAACATAGGGGGAAACTTTTTTATCACTATAATTTACTTTTATAAATGGTTCTCTGTGTTTTTTAACCCTGGGGTGTTTCTGCATGTTAACTTTTTATTGAAACATATGCAAAAGTGTTAAATGAAGGGATGTGTCTTCATATAGGCTTGTCTTTTAAAGTGTTTATTCCTTTACAAGACTCAAGATAACTTTCACCTCTATTTGTTAAAAAGTGGGGAAGAAGCAATCTTCTTATCTCTGATCCGCTGTCTCACAGACGCTGTTTTTGCTGCAGTTTCAAAATTGTCCTCACTAAAAGCATAGGGAAAAGCTTTTACAAACTTTTTGTTAGTAAGGGTTTGTGGGTTTAACCCTGGGGTGCATCTGCATGCTCATTTTTTATTGAAACACACACGTAAAAGTGTTAAATGGAGGGATGTTTCTTCAGATAGGCTTGTTTTTCAAAGTGGCCTTCTTTTCTAATTCACTAACTTAGAAAGGCTACTTCAAATTGTCCTCACTTAAAAAATTATCTATGTTAGCAAAAGCATAAGCAAAAACTCTTTTTGTTACTATAAATTACTTGGATAAACTGGTTGTCTGTGGTTTTAACCCTTGGGTGTTTCTGTATGCTCATTTTTTATTAAAACATATAAATAAAGGGCTATTTCTTCAAATAGGCTTGTCTTTTCAAGTGATTATAAAATAGAGCTTTATTCCTTTACAAAACTTAATATAACTTTTACTTGCTTTTGTTCAAAGGTTTAAAAAGAAACAAACTTCTTATCTCTACGTTCTGAACATCTAACAACCTTCTTTATTTCTAATTCACTGGATAACAAAGCTGCTTTTGCTGCAGCTTCAAATTGTCCTCACCAAAAGCACAGGGAAAAACTTTTAAAAAAACTGTTTGTTACTAAGGGCTTATGGTTTAACCTTTATTAAAGCACCTGTGTAAAAGTGCGTGCTACATGGCAGGCAAGATGCTTGGGGTCTGTTTTTATAGATAAGAATAAGGCAGTTAAAGGGGAGGAGAAGAGGACAGTAGTGAGGGGAGGAGAGGAGAGGGGAGGCAAATGGTTCTTGTTTAAAAATTTTGGGACTATAGGATTGGTTCAGGAGAATGTATTCTATGACAGCTGTAGAATAGCATCTGATTGGCCCGATCCAAAGGTGGAGATAACTAGCCTGCGGAGTTGTGAGCCTTGGGAGCTCTCTTTCCCCAGGAACAGTCGCAACGGTAAGAACTGTCTCTGACTCAACCATGTGCTGCCTGTCTTTGCCCTTTGCAAAGGGGCTCTCTTTTCCCGCCATGTTCTCTCTTTTAACCTATCTTATTGAACTCTTTTTAAATGCTCTTTTCTTAACCTACCCTTATATTTAATACACCTTTTCAATTTATCTCAATTTTTTTTATTCTTTAATAACATGCCAAACTAGTCCTTTTAAAACAGCTTTCCTTACTAAACCTAACCAAAAATCACTTTTCTTTAATAACTTGTCTCTATTCTTTCAAACTAACCCTTTAAAAACAAAAATCTTTATTTTTCTTTAAGTTCTCTCACTCTATTCTTTCAACTTTTTTCTCTAAACAATCAACCAGATGTATCAAA